>NC_088410.1:97196683-97299183 GCF_034236695.1 Oncorhynchus nerka | reverse complement strand
TTTCATGTCACACGATTTTTGAAACCTCTCACTCAAAGTGCAAAACTACACACCAAATATCCAAAACCATAAGCTATTTCTCAGCCTTTGACTCAGTTGTCAATTGCATAAAACACTTTTTTCAAAACACAATTCTCTACCTAAAACACAAAAATCTAACAGGAAGTGACTTGCTTTCCTTTTCCAAACACAACCAATCAAAATGCTACACTTATTCACCAGGTCACACACACACACTCCTCACATGTGCAAACACTAATAGCTTAACTGATCACTAACCAATCACTGCTTTACTGTAGTATAGGCCTATAGATAGGTCAAAGGTCAGATTACCTGTTTTGAACAATGGATGCCAACAATGGACAGAGAGCAAGAGGATTAGGAGGGAGAGGAAGAGGGCAAAGATGAGGACAAAGGCAAAGAAGAGAAGGGAGGAGAGCCATCTCTGATGAGATTAGGGCAACACTTGTTGACCATGTGATCAACCACGGTTTGACCATGAGAGAGGCTGGACTGAGAGTCCAGCCCAATTTGAGTCGATTTACAGTGGCGTCCATAATTCGAACCTTCAGAAATGAGAACAGGTATGCAACTATCTAATGACTATTTTAGCATTACAGTAATGTACTGTAAAAAACATATGACTGCATAGTATTGCATAAACATTTGTAACTCTAAGCTATCCATTTACTGCACTGCATTGAATGAATGAGGTTGGTTATCAGGCTGTACTACATGTTTTTGTACATTGTTTACAGTTCCTATGCTGAACACATACTGTGGTTGAATTCTGTACAGAGTGGAAAGGCAAAGACATCATGGAGGACGAGAACGCTTGTTTACAGATGTACAAGAGACTGCAATTATAAATATGGTTTTGGCCAACAATGCAATTAGGATTCGAGAGATAAGAGAGCATATCTTGAATAATGACACCATATTTAACAACATCAATGCTGTAAGCCTGTCGACCACACAATGCATCCTCCAACGGCACCGAGTGACGATGAAACAACTTTACAAGGTGCCATTTGAGAGAAACTCTGACAGAGTCAAGAATATGCGACATGACTTTGTAGAGGTATGTATGCAACACTACTTCCAGTACTTCAGACATACCATATTTACTCATCTGTATATCCTTTTGTCTGTTACAGCGAGTATTGGAGCTGGATGCCCATGTAATTCGCCATTAATTTATTTATGTGGATGAGGTTGGCTTCAACCTCACCAAAACCAGGCGCTGCAGAAGAAATGTAATAGGACCCTGGGCAATGACCAATGTCCCTGGACAGCGTGGGGGTAATATAACTATGGACAGCATGGGGGTAATATAACTATGGACAGCGTGGGGGTAATATAACTATGGACAGCATGGGGGTAATATAACTATGGACAGCGTGGGGGTAATATAACTATGGACAGCGTGGGGGTAATATAACTATGGACAGCATGGGGGTAATATAACTATGGACAGCGTGGGGGTAATATAACTATGGACAGCATGGGGGTAATATAACTATGGACAGCGTGGGGGTAATATAACTATGTATTGTCCCTGGACAGCGTGGGGGTAATATAACTATGGACAGCGTGGGGGTAATATAACTATGGACAGCATGGGGGTAATATAACTATGTGTTGTCCCTGGACAGCGTGGGGGTAATATAACTATGGACAGCATGGGGGTAATATAACTATGGACAGCGTGGGGGTAATATAACAATGTGTTGTCCCTGGACAGCATGGGGGTAATATAACTATGGACAGCATGGGGGTAATATAACTATGGACAGCATGGGGGTAATATAACTATGGACAGCGTGGGGGTAATATAACTATGTGTTGTCCCTGGACAGCGTGGGGGTAATATAACAATGTGTTGTCCCTGGACAGCATGGGGGTAATATAACTATGGACAGCGTGGGGGTAATATAACTATGGACAGCATGGGGGTAATATAACTATGGACAGCGTGGGGGTAATATAACAATGTGTTGTCCCTGGACAGCGTGGGGGTAATATAACTATGTGTGCTGCCATCACTCAAAATGGGGTCCTCCATCACAACGCCCCACTGGGTCCGTACAACACCGGCGATATGCTCACTTTTCTGGATGCAATTTACACAATGCTTGTCCCTGATCCAGATCAGGAGCCTGCTAGAAAGTGTATGATCGCCAACCCGATGTTTGGCACGAGAAAACATACCTTGTGATGTGGAAAGTATTGTGGCCAGACCCAGGCCAGAGAAGAGATGAAGCGTAGCTTAGCACTGGTGAATGCCCCCCCCACTACCCATTCCTGGACTGCCCCCGTGAAAAGCCTACAAGGCTAGTCTGCCACCATCTAGTCTCGTTTTGTGACCCTTTGACACCTCACTGTGGGAGTAAAATAAATTATTGGATGCACATTACAGTTTTTTTCAATTGCTGAAACACTAAAACCCATTGGCTGAACAAAGTTCTCAGTTGCCTGGACTCATTTAGCTAATTATACAGTCTGTTGTCAATACCTTAAACATATGTTTATGGTTTTGTTGTATGCTACTGTATACAACAGTAATGTTTGGCCTAATAAATATTTTCTGTTTCTACATTGCATTGGTGTTTACAGTGTACTTGTTACCCCTCTCAGCAGATTACTTTCACTGTAGAACATTGTATTGAAATGTAGATATGAGCCTGTGAAAGACCAAAGAGCTTTAGATTTAGAACAACAGTGTTTACATGGTATAACCAAAAATGTACTATTATGAAAGCAGTGTTTGCCATTTGATGCAAATGCTTCATTCTGACATGTGTTCATGGCATTTTGAATGCAGTGTTACATTCTGAAGGAGATATGAGGCATTTTGCATTTTTTTGGTGTGCAGTTTTGGTAATTGTGTGTAGAGTTTTGAAAAAAAGGAGACCGTGTGGAAGCAGTTGGGGAAAAAAACTCTGCATTTCTACACATTTTTTCCATGACTTATGCCATGATATGGATATCTGAGTGAAAGTGACTAACAAAATCAATGGGGGGGAGTCCCCCCTGGAGTTCAGGGCCCCCCTGGAGGTCAGGGCCCCCCTGCCTTGGATGCCTGGTCAGTAATATGGCTACAAGGTTTAGATAGCTGGCTAAACTTACTTACGTAGCAATCTAAAAATGGTCAGTGACTGACATAACAAGAGGAAAGCTGCTGATGCAGGTTTTAAACTGCACCTTGTGTATTCTACTATCGCTAAGTTATCGCTAAGTTATCGCTAAGTTATCGCCGGTCACAGAGAGACAGATGCACAACTTGTTTAGCGTCTTTAGTTCTTACTCCTCTGTGTTCAATGCAAATGAGTTTTTGTATGAGTTGTTTTTTTTCCCTCTTGTCACAAGAGATTAATTACTAGATTATTAGCAGTCATATGCATATCATTGTTGTCCGGGGGAGGCTGCCCTGAAATCCTTGCGAATCAGAGCAGAGCTCTGTATGGGGTCTGTTTGGTTTTTCTTCATTTATCTTATGCTGCAATGCCTTCTGAAACTAAATGTGTCGTAACGAAGGTAAAATACCCAACTATTCAGTTTGATTATTCCTTGAGCAACTTTGAAAGTACAGGACAGAGAAAATGAGAATAAATAAGTCCTCAACAATAAAAAAAGTGTTTATAATTTCATGAAGGCAACATTCAGGAGAGGGGGGAGTAATGTTATTGATCTGTCATCATGGTAGTGTGTGTGTGTGTGTGTGTGTGTGTGTGTGTGTGTGTGTGTGTGTGTGAGGTGGTACTGTAGAAGATACAGGTTGCCCATCTCTAAAAGCGACAGCAGTAGTTCACCCAGCTAGGTATTTTAGACGGGCTGTGGAGAATTCATTTTATTTATTTATTTATTTATTTCACCTTATTTTAACCAGGTGGAACAATAATAATAATAAACAGTAGAACAATAATAATAATAAACAGTAGAACATACAGCTGTGATCTGTACTACGGTTCATTAAGGAGGCTTTCATCTGCTGTTCAACGTGACACATCGAATAGAATAATAGATCGCTAGACAATTAGAATAAGGTCAGTAACCTCAATAAGTCACGGGTAATGTTTCTTCATTGTGTAAAATCTCATTCTGTCTTCTCCCCTGCCTCTCAGAATTTTTTATATATATATTAAAAAAAAGAATTCTACCTGTTGTTTGGTACACAGCAGGGGAGAAGAACTGCTGTCTCTAAAATGATAAAACAACAACAGCTGAGGAGACACGGATGCTGTTACGTGGCCCCATTATGTCAAGACTTTGTGTAACGGAGAGAGAGAATGAAAGATGCTGTACACCGTACAGCACCCCTAATTTCAGGAGAGAGAGAGCTGCTGATTCTCTAATGGTTCTCCCTCTATATCATGACATCCCGTATTTATTTATTTTTATATATATATTTATTATTATTTTGGCAATTCAGTTAAGAACAAAATTGTTATTTACAATGACGGCCTACACCGGCCAAACCCGGACGACGCTGGGCCAATTGTGCGCCGCCCTGTGGGACTCCCAATCACGGACCGGTTGTGGATCACGGCCTGGATTCGAACCAGGGTGTTTGTAGTGATGCCTCAAGCACCGAGAGATGCAGTGCCTTAGACTGCTGTGCCTCTCGGGGAGCCCATAGCAAGAGAAATGTAGGGAAGGAGAGAGCAGGAGGGACTGTGTGTGCATGTGCCTTTTCTGCCAGTGTTCATTTGCTCGGGGGGGTTGATGCTCTTCTACATTGTGTCACTCCATAATCTCTCCGCACAGGAAGATGTATTGGTTAAGAAAAGATATGATCGATTATGAGAGGTATAAGGTATAAGGGGATATTTTCCAGTTTAAAGGGGATATCCCGTGTCCCTAGTTTCAGGGTCAGGAATTCATGGTCAGATCCCAGGGTCAGGAGTTCATGGTCAGATCCCAGGGTCAGGAGTTCATGGTCAGATCCCAGGGTCAGGAGTTCATGGTCAGATCCCAGTGTCAGGAGTTCATGGTCAGATCCCAGGGTCAGGAGTTCATGGTCAGATCCCAGGGTCAGGAGTTCATGGTCAGATCCCAGGGTCATGAGTTCATGATCAGATCCCAGGGTCAGGAGTTCATGGTCAGATCCCAGGGTCATGAGTTCATGGTCAGATCCCAGGGTCAGGAGTTCATGGTCAGATCCGAGGGTCAGGAGTTCATGGTCAGATCCCAGGGTCAGGGAAACTTCCTGGTCCTAGAAATGGCAGATACAGTGGATCTTCCTTTAAAACGTTTTGAGCTTTATGCTGCGACCGTTTGCTGCAGATTGTGGTAAATTGCATCATTCTGTCAACAATGGCTGACACTTAAATAACGTGCCATAGAATTATGCAGTACCCCACAACCTGTGCTGCAGTACCCCACAACCTGTGCTACAGTACCCCACAACCTGTGCTACAGTACCCCACAACCTGTGCTACAGTACCCCACAACCTGTACTGCAGTACCCCACAACCTATACTGCAGTACCCCACAACCTGTACTGCAGTGCAGTACCCCACAACCTGTACTGCAGTAACCCCACAACCTGTGCTGCAGTACCCCACAACCTGTACTGCCCCCACAACCTGTACTGCAGTAACCCCACAACCTGTGCTGCAGTACCCCACAACCTGTACTGCACAGTACCCCATAACCCCACAACCTGTGCTGCAGTACCCCACAACCTGTGTACTGCAGTACCCCACAACCTGTACTGCAGTACCCCACAACCTGTAGTACTGCAGTACCCCAACCTGTGCTGCAGTACCCCAAACCTGTGCTGCAGTACCCCACAAACCTGTGATGCAGTACCCCACAACCTGTACTGCAGTACCCCACCCCAAACCTGTACTGCACTACCCCATAACCCCACAACCTGTGCTGCAGTACCCCACAACCTGTACTGCAGTACCCCACAACCTGTACTGCAGTACCCCACAACCTGTGCTGCAGTACCCCACAACCTGTACTGCAGTACCCCACAACCTGTACTGCAGTACCCCATAACCCCACAACCTGTGCTGCAGTACCCCACAACCTGTGCTGCAGTACCCCACAACCTGTGCTAAGTACCCCACAACCTGTACCTGTACTGTACACAACCTGTGCTACAGTACCCCACAACCTGTACTGCAGTACCCCACAACCTGTACTGCAGTACCCCACAACCTGTGATGCAGTACCCCATAACCCCACAACCTGTGCTGCAGTACCCCACAACCTGTGCTACAGTACCCCACAACCTGTGATGCAGTACCCCATAACCCCACAACCTGTGCTGCAGTACCCCACAACCTGTGCTACAGTACCCCACAACCTGTGCTGCAGTACCCCACAACCTGTGCTGCAGTACCCCACAACCTGTACTGCAGTACCCCACAACCTGTACTGCAGTACCCCACAACCTGTGATGCAGTACCCCACAACCCCATAACCCCCTGTGCTACAACCCTGTGCTGCAGTACCCCACAACCTGTGCTGCAGTACAGTACCCCACAACCTGTGCTACAGTACCCCACAACCTGTGCTGCAGTACCCCACAACCTGTGCTGCAGTACCCCACAACCTGTGCTGCTACCCCACAACCTGTGCTACAGTACCCCACAACCTGTGCTACAGTACCCCACAACCTGTGCTGCAGTACCCCACAACCTGTACTGCAGTACCCCACAACCTGTACTGCAGTACCCCACAACCTGTGCTGCAGTACCCCACAACCTGTGCTACAGTACCCCACAACCTGTGCTACAGTACCCCACAACCTGTGCTGCAGTACCCCACAACCTGTACTGCAGTACCCACAACCTGCAGTACCCCACAACCTGTATGCAGTACCCCACAACCTGTGCTACTGCCTGTAGTACCCCAACCTGTGCTAAGTACCCCACAACCTGTGCTGCAGTACCCCACAACCTGTACTGCAGTACCCCACAACCTGTACTGCAGTACCCCATAACCCCACAACCTGTGCTGCAGTACCCCACAACCTGTACTGCAGTACCCCACAACCTGTACTGCAGTACCCCACAACCTGTACTGCAGTACCCCACAACCTGTACTGCAGTACCCCATAACCCCACAACCTGTACTGCAGTACCCCACAACCTGTACTGAAGTACCTCACAACCTGTACTGCAGTACCCCACAACCTGTACTGAAGTACCCCACAACCTGTACTGCAGTACCCCACAACCTGTGATACAGTACCCCATAACCCCACAACATGTGCTGCAGTACCCCACAACCTGTACTGAAGTACCTCACAACCTGTACTGAAGTACCCCACAACCTGTACTGCAGTACCCCACAACCTGTGATACAGTACCCCATAACCCCACAACCTGTACTGCAGTACCCCACAACCTGTACTGCAGTACCCCACAACCTGTGATGCAGTACCCCATAACCCCACAACCTGTGCTGCAGTACCCCACAACCTGTGCTGCAGTACCCCACAACCTGTACTGCAGTACCCCACAACCTGTACTGCAGTACCCCGCAACCTGTACTGCAGTACCCCACAACCTGTGATGCAGTACCCCATAACCCCACAACCTGTGCTGCAGTACCCCACAACCTGTGCTACAGTACCCCACAACCTGTGCTACAGTACCCCACAACCTGTGCTACAGTACCCCACAACCTGTACTGCAGTACCCCACAACCTATACTGCAGTACCCCACAACCTGTACTGCAGTACAACCTGTACTGCAGTACAACCTGTACTGCAGTACCCACAACCTGTACAGTACCCACAACCCTGTGCTGCAGTACCCCACAACCTGTGCTACAGTACCCCACAACCTGTGCTACAGTACCCCACAACCTGTGCTACAGTACCCCACAACCTGTACTGCAGTACCCCACAACCTGTACTGCAGTACCCCACAACCTGTACTGCAGTACCCCACAACCTGTGCTGCAGTACCCCACAACCTGTGCTACAGTACCCCACAACCTGTGCTGCAGTACCCCACAACCTGTACTGCAGTACCCCACAACCTGTACTGCAGTACCCCACAACCTGTACTGCAGTACCCCATAACCCCACAACCTGTGCTGCAGTACCCCACAACCTGTACTGCAGTACCCCACAACCTGTACTGCAGTACCCCACAACCTGTACTGCAGTACCCCACAACCTGTAGTACTGTACAGTACCCCACAACCTGTACTGCAGTACCCCATAACCCCACAACCTGTACCCCACAACCTGCAGTACCCAACCTGTACAACCTGTACTGAAGTACCCCACAACCTGTACTGCAGTACCCCACAACCTGTACCCCACAACATGTGCTGCAGTACCCCACAACCTGTACTGAAGTACCCCACAACCTGTACTGCAGTACCCCACAACCTGTGATGCAGTACCCCATAACCCCACAACCTGTGCTGCAGTACCCCACAACCTGTGCTGTGCAGTACCCCACAACCTGTGCTGTACTGCAGTACCCCACAACCTGTACTGCAGTACCCCACAACCTGTACTGCAGTACCCCACAACCTGTACTGCAGTACCCCAACCTGTGCTGCAGTACCCTACAACCTGTGCTGCAGTACCCCACAACCTGTGCTGCAGTACTGTACTGCAGTACCCCACAACCTGTGCTGCAGTACCCCACAACCTGTACTGCAGTACCCCACAACCTGTACTGCAGTACCCCACAACCTGTACTGCAGTACCCCACAACCTGTACTGCAGTACCCCACAACCTGTACTACAGTACCCCACAACCTGTACTGCAGTACCCCACAACCTGTGCTGCAACCTGTACTGAAGTACCCCACAACCTGTACTGCAGTACCCCACAACCTGTACTGAGTACCCCACAACCTGTACTGCAGTACCCCAAACCTGTGCTGTACCCCAGTACCCCCCACAACCTGTACTGCAGTACCAACCTGTACAGTACCCCACAACCTGTGATGCAGTACCCCATAACCCCACAACCTGTGCTGCAGTACCCCACAACCTGTGCTGCAGTACCCCACAACCTGTGCTGCAGTACCCCACAACCTGTACTGCAGTACCCCGCAACCTGTACTGCAGTACCCCACAACCTGTGATGCAGTACCCCATAACCCCACAACCTGTGCTGCAGTACCCCACAACCTGTGCTACAACCTGTACTGCCCACAACCTGTGCTACAACCTGTACCCCACAACCTGTACTGCAGTACCCCACAACCTGTATGCAGTACCCCACCCCACAACCTGTGCTGCACCCCACAACCTGTGCTGCAGTACCCCAACCTGTACTGCAGTAACCCTGTATACTGTACTGCAGTACCCCACAACCTGTACTGCAGTACCCCACAACCTATACTGCAGTACCCCACAACCTGTACTGCAGCACCCCACAACCTGTGCTACAGTACCCCACAACCTGTGCTACAGTACCCCACAACCTGTACTGCAGTACCCCACAACCTGTACTGCAGTACCCCACAACCTGTACTGCAGTACCCCACAACCTGTACTGCAGTACCCCACAACCTGTACTGCAGTACCCCACAACCTGTACTGCAGTACCCCACAACCCCACAACCTGTACTGCAGTACCCCACAACCTGTACTGCAGTACCCCATAACCCCACAACCTGTGCAGCAGTTCCACAGACACGTCAAGCAGCGTAAAGGGAAAGGAAGCGTTTTATGTGAGTCACCCTTTATGATTGTTGCCACGGCGAGATGTAGGAATTTATATGACATATTTTCTTGGCTATTTCCTTGATGAAAGTATAGGTTACCCCCCAAACCCCCCACACACACACAGGCAGTCAGGCATACGTTTAAAGACGGATGACGTAACCTATGCGATGCTTGACAGAATGCCACCATGAGTCACGATGTCACCATGTTCTACCTTTCATAACAAGAGGGTTCTATCTATTTCCATGGCGACGAGATATCCCTTAGGCTGCTATCTGTATTGGTCACGTAAGCAGTTTTGCAAATGTTATTGCAGGTGTAGCAAAAATGCTTATGTTTCTAGCTCCAACAGAGCAGGACTGTCTAGCACTACAAAAACAATTACACATATCATTAAAAACAATACACATATCATTAAAAACAATTTAATAAATAAAGAACAAGAACTGAAGACATATCAGAGTGTCCGGAATATAAATATATACACTGAGTGGACAAAACATTATGAACAATTTTGAATTATGCTCTTTCCATGACATGCACTTACCAGGTGAATCCAGGTGAACGATACAGTATGATCCCTAATTGATGTCACTTGTTAAATCCACTTCAATCAGTGTAGATGAAGGGGAGGAGACGGGGTGAAAGGATTTTTAAGCCTTGAAACAGTTGAGACATGGATTTTGTATGGATTGTGTATGTGTGCCATTCAGAGGGTGAATGGACAAGACAACATATTTAAGTACCTTTGACTGGGGTATGGTAGTAGGCACCAGGCGCACCGGTTTTTGTCAAGAACTGCAACGCTGCTGGGTTTTTCCACGCTCAACAGTTTCCTGTGTGTATATCAAAAATGGTCCACCACCCAAAGGACATTTAGCCAACTTGACACAACTGTAGGAAGCATTGAAGTCAACATGGGCCAGCATCACTGTGGAACGCTTTAACCCCGAATAATTTAGTCTGTTCTGAGGGTAAAGGGGGAAGGGGGTTTGAATTTCAATATTAGGAAGGTTGTCTTAATATTTGGTACACTCAGTGTATACAGTACCAGTCAAAACTTTGGACACACTTACCCATTCAAGGTTTTGTATTTATTTGTACTATTTTCTACATTGTAGAATAACAGTGAAGACATGAAAACTATGAAATAACACATATGGAATCTTGTAGTAACCAAAAAAGGGTTAAACAAATCTGAGATTCTTCAAAGTAGCCACCCGTTGAAAGTTTCTTCAAGCGCAGTCGCAAAAACCATCAAGCGCTATGATGAAATTGGCTCTCATGAGGACCGCCACAGGAAAGGAAGACCCAGAGTTACCTCTGCTGCAGAGGATACGTTCATTAGAGTTACCAGCCTCAGATTGCAGCTCAAAGAAATTCTTCACCGGGTTAAAGTAACAGACACATCTCAACATCAACTGTCCAGAGGAGACTGTGTGAATCAGGACATCATGGTCGAATTGCTGCAAAGAAACCACTACTAAAGGACACCAATAATAAGAAGAGACTTGATTGGGCCAAGAAACACGAGCAATGGACATTAGACCGGTGGAATCTGTGCTTTGTTCTGATGAGTAAAAATGTGTAATTTTTGGTTCCAACCACCGTGTCTTTGTGAGACGCAGAGTAGGTGAATGGATGATTTGCGTGTGTGCTTCCCACCATGAAACATGGAGGAGGATGTGTAATGGTGTGGGGGTGCTTTGCTGGTGAAACTGTCTGTGATTTCTATAGTATTCACGGCACACTTAACCAGCACGTGTCACGCCCTGACCTTAGAGATCCTTTATTCTCTATTTTGGCTAGGTCGGGGTGTGACTAGGGTGGGCATCCTTGTTTCTTTATTTCTAGGTTGGCTTGGTATGGTACCCAATCAGAGGCAGCTGTCTATCGTTGTCTCTGATTGGGGATCATATTTAGGCAGCCTTTTCCCACCTGTTTGTTGTGGGATCTTGTTTTGTGTATAGTTGCTGGTTAGCACTACATAGCTTCACGTTCGTTTCATTCCTCTTTATTATTTTTTGGCCGGTTCACATTAAATAAAAGATGATGAACCCAAACCACGCTGCACCTTGGTCCAATTCTTACAACAATGTTCATGACAGCATGGCTACCTCAGCATTCTACCTCAGCATTCTACCGCAGCATTCTACCTCAGCATTCTACCTCAGCATTCTACCTCAGCATTCTACCGCAGCATTCTACCGCAGCATTCTACCTCAGCATTCTACCGCAGCATTCTACCGCAGCATTCTACCTCAGCATTCTACCGCAGCATTCTACCTCAGCATTCTACCTCAGCATTCTACCTCAGCATTCTACCTCAGCGTTCTACCACAGCGTTCTACCGCAGCGTTCTACCTCAGCATTCTACCTCAGCATTCTACCTCAACATTCTACAGCGATATGCCACCCTTCTGGTTTGTGCTTAGTGGGACTATCATTTGTTTTTCAACAGGACAATGACCCAAAACACACCTCCAGGCTGTGTAAGGGCTATTTGACCAAGAAGGAAAGTGATGGTGCTGCATCAGATTACCTGGCCTCCAAAATCAACCGACCTCAACCCAATTGAGATTGTTTGGGATGAGTTGGACCGCAGAGTGCTCAGCATATGTGGGAACTCCTTCAAGTCTGTTGGAAAAGCATTCCTCGTGAATGAATGTGTATGAAGCTGTCATCAAGGCAAAGGCTGGCTACTTTGAAGAATAAAATCAAAAATATATTTTGATTTGTTTAACACTTTTTTGGCTACCACATGATTCCATATGTGTTATTTCATAGTGTTGATGTCTTCACTATTATTCTACAATGTAGAAAATAGTAAAAATAAAGAAAAACCCTTGAATGAGGTGTGTCCAAAATTTCGCATTCTGTGTTATTCACACCCGTAATAAAGATGACCTGACTGTATAAATTATGTTATTTTATAATATTACAATTTCTCAGAGATCTTGTCAAACAAGTAATTTAAAAAAGTCTCAAAAAGTTTGAAGTGAAAATTGACACCCCTAAATATTCTTCTAAATAAAGTAGTCAAAAGTTGAGTATTTGGTCCCATTTTCCTAGCACTACAAACTTGTTTATGCATGTGCAGTTCAATTTCGGCACATAATATAATTTCATTTTGGAGTCACTTTTATTTTAAATAAGATTAGAGTAGAGTCAGAAGTTTACATACACCTTGGCCAAATACATTTACACTCAGTTTTTCACAATTCCTGACATTTAATCCTAGTAAAAATCCCTGTCTTAGGTCAGTTAGGATCACCACATTATTTTAAGAATGTGAAATGTCAGAATAATAGTAGAGCAAATTATTTATTTCAGCTTTTATTTCTTTCATCACATTCCCAGTGGGTCAGAAGTTTACAAACACTCAATTCATATTTGGTAGCATTGCCTTTGAATTGCCTTCCACAAGCTTCCCACAATAAGTGGGAAGTTTTGGCCCATTCCTCCTGACAGAGCTGGTGTAACTGAGTCAGGTTTGAAGGCCTCCTTGCTCCCACATACTTTTTCAGTTCTGCCCACACATTTTCTATAGGATTGAGGTCAGGGCTTTGGCCACTCCAATACTTGACTTTGTTGTCCTTAAGCCATTTTTCCACAACTTTGGAAGTATGCTTGGGGTTATTGTCTGTTTGGAAGACCCATTTGCAATCAACTTTAACTTCCTGACTGATGTCTTGAGATGTTGCTTCAATATACCCATATAATGTTCCGTCCTCATGATTCCATCTATTTTGTGAAATGCACCAGTCCCTCCTGCAGCAAAGCACCCCTACAACATGATGCTGCCACCCCCGTGCTTCACGGTTGGGATGGTGTTCTTCGGCTTGCAAGCCTAACCCTTTTTCCTCCAAACGTAACGATGGTCATTCTGGCCAAATAGTTCTCTTTTTGTTTCATCAGACCAGAGGACATTTCTCCAAAAAGTGCGATCTTTGTCCCCATGTGCAGTTGCAAACCGTAGTCTGGCTTTTTTATGGAGGTTTTGGAGCAGTGCCTTCTTCCTTGCTGAGCGGCCTTTCAAGTAATGTCGATATAGGACTCGTTTTACTGTGGATATTGTCACGGTTTTCCTGTGGTGAAGTAGAGGAGGACCAAAACGCAGCGTGGTTATATTGATTCATGTTTAATAAAAACAGATAAACATGAACACTACAAAACAATAAACGTGGAAAACCAAAAACAGCCCTATCTGGTGCAAAACACAGAGACAGGAACAAGGACAATCACCCACCAACACACAGTGAAACCCAGGCTACCTAAGTATGATTCTCAATCAGAGACAACTAATGACACCTGCCTCTGATTGAGAACCATACTAGGCCGAAACATAGAAATACCCCAAAACATAGAAAAACAAACATAGACTGCCCACCCAATTCACGCCCTGACCATACTAAATAATGACAAAACAAAGGAAATAAAGGTCAGAACGTGACAGATATAGATACTTTTGTACATGTTTCCTCCAGCATCTTCACAAGGTCCTTTGCTGTTGTTCTGGGATTGATTTGCACTTTTCGCACCAAAGTACGTTCATCTCTAGGAGACAGAACGCGTCTCCTTCCTGAGCGGTATGACGGCTGCGTGGTCCCATGGTGTTTATGCTTGCGTACTATTGTTTGTACAGATGAACGTGGAACGTGGAAATTGCTCCCAAGGATGAACCAGACTTGTGGAGGTCTACACTTGTGGAGGTCGTGGCTGATTTATTTTGATTTGCCCATGATGTCAAGCAAAGAGGCACTGAGTTTGAAGTTAGGCCTTGAAATACATCTACAGGTACACCTCCAATTGGATCATGTTATGTCAATTAGCTTATCAGAAGCTTCTAAAGCCATGACATAATTTTCTGGAATTTTCCAAGCTGTTTAAAGGCACAGTCAACTTAGTGTATGTAAACTTCTGATCCACTGGAATTGTGATACAGTGAATTATATGCGAAATCATTTGTCTGTAAGCAATTGTTGGAAAATTACTAGTGTCATGCACAAAGTCGGTGTCCTAACCGACTTGCCAAAACTATAGTTTGTTAACAAGAAATGTGTGGGGTGGTTGAAAAACGCATTTGAATGGCTCCAACCTAGTTGTATGTAAACTTCTGACTTCAACTGTATGTTTCTAAACACTTCTACCTTAAGTGGATGCTACCATGACTACGGATAATTGTGAATGAATCTATAATTATAATGAGTGAGAAACATACAGAGGGTCAAAGATCATATGCCCAAGACATGCTTACCTCTCACCGTTACCAATGACAGGGGACATTAGCATGTATTAGAGGATGGTTCTTTGACCCTTGTCGTGGAAATTTCCTCTATTTACCGAATCATGAGAGCAAACCACACACAAGTCAGAGTTATCATAAAGTCCATCTTTAATTATATGAGCTCCATCACAACCCTGTGACTCTCAGATCAATTCAGTGTCTATCAATGAATTCTCTGAGAGTCCCTTACACATTGCAACTGAGATCCTTTATAGCAAAGACACACATAGCCAGACAGCACTGGCTATAAATTATCGTTCAGCTTTGTCTCTTAAACTATGTCCTTTTCTCAAACTCAGAACCATAAACAAATCCTCCATATCAACAGCCATATATCAAATCCATCCTATCTTGACAAGATCACAGAGACACATTGACTGGCACACAGACATTGTGGAGCCAAGAGATACACGCTTGACCTCTCCCCTCTCTCCGGCCCAAACAACTTAGTCTTGACATAGAACAGATAACTGCAACCCCGCCACAGTATTATAC
Organism: Oncorhynchus nerka; assembly: GCF_034236695.1. Classification (NCBI taxonomy): domain Eukaryota; kingdom Metazoa; phylum Chordata; class Actinopteri; order Salmoniformes; family Salmonidae; genus Oncorhynchus; species Oncorhynchus nerka. The sequence continues at coordinate 97,283,742 of NC_088410.1, read as the reverse complement.
AAAAATAACATTCTGATGAGAAGTAACTTACAAACATATGATGAATATAAAACATCTTACCTATGTTACCAACCAATTCTGATTATTCCCCAACATCCTCTGTGACTTTGTCACTAATCATTATTCACAATTCATTCAGGATAATCTTTAATCACGGTAGCATCCACATTAATGTAGAATTGTCCCCCTTTTGGCATCCTCAGAGCATGTTTTCCAACATATTCAACCTCTCCCAATCCCAGTCTGTTGTCCCGACGTGCTTCAAGATGTCCACCATGGGTCCTGTACCCAAGAAAAGCTAAAGTAACTGAACTAAATGGCTATCGCCCCGTAGCACTCACTTCTGTCATCATGCATTGCTTCGAGAGACTAGTTAAGGATTAGCCGACACACTAGACCCACTACATTTTGCATACCGCCCCAATAGGTCCACGGATGACGAAATCTCCATTGCACTGCACACTGCCCCTATCCCACCTGGACACTATGTGTGACTGCTGTTCATCAACTACAGCTCAGACTTCAACTAGGGATATATATATATAACTAGGGTTTTTCAAATACTTGTGAAATTCCATTTGTTTATAGGCCTCCTTTATCACTGAAAGGCTTTTCCATGTGATATCGTTACATACAAGGATATACCGCAACATTTCAAATGATTAATTTAATAAAACAACACACTTTTCAATGTAGTTTTTATAACATGCACGGTGCGCCCCATAAAAAAGTCTGGTAGGAGACCGGTAGCTTGTTGTTTACGTTGGGCAATCGAAGTGAAACTGGACAATAGGCTCAATGTGTAGCAAGTGGAGTGAGGGTTCACCTTTGCAATGCAATAAGGCAAGATGGAATGCACCCTCGACATCCACTGTGATTATTACTATCTGACCCTGCTGGTCACCTATGAACATTTGAACATCTTGGCCATGTTCTGTTATAATCTCCACCTGGCACAGCCAGAAGAGGACTGGCCACCCCTCATAGCCTGGTTCCTCTCTAGGTTTCTTCCTAGGTTCAGACCTTTCTAGGGAGTTTTTCCTAGCCACCGTGCTTCTACACCTGCATTGGTTGCTGTTTGGGGTTTTGGAGCACTTTGAGATATCAGCTGATTTAAGAAGGGCTTTATAAATACAATTTGATTTGATTTGATAAAATGATGGGAATTGAAAGTGAGCAAAATTAGAAGGAGTAGGCTACAACGAGCAACCAACAGGTAGGCTGCTGTTTCAGCTGAAAGGGGTTGGTATGTGGCCTCAATTAGCCTAGCGAGCTATAGCTGGCTAGCTTAGGCAAAAACACCTCCGCCCCGCTGATCCTCAACATGGGGGCCCCACAGGGGTGCATGCTCAGCCCCCTCCGCTGCCCCCTGTTCACCCATGACTGTGTGGCCCAACGCACGTCTCCAACTCAGTCATCAAGTTTGCTTGATGTGGTAGGCCTGATTACCAACAACGATGAGAGAGCCTACAGGGAGGAGGTGAGGGCCCTGGTGGAATTACTTTATCCTCAACATCAACAAAAAAGAATGAGCTGATCGTAGACTACTTCCCCCCCCCCCCTCTTCTCCAGCATCAACGTATTGGTGTAGCACCCAGGATGAATGGGACAAAGGATCCAGATTAGGGAGGAAGTAGAATTTCTAGTCGAATTTCTGGTGACCGTCGATCAAATATCCCAAAGTGATTTTCCGCTGTAGGGAATAATTACTAGAAATCATTGAATGATACTATGAAGTTAGCTGGTAACTAGAAACAGGGTAAACGTGTCTTTCAGTGCCTTCTTGTATAATGTGAGGTTAATTATAGTGAATGTCTTTCACCTCCATTACTCCCTGTACTCTCTGTTTTCCCAGGATTTGATAGATGGCTTAGTGAGTCATCCAATGAATAATCTTCTGATTCGTGGAACTACTCTGGTATTTGAGAAGGAAAGCAGAACTCCCCGGTGGACAAAAGTGGTTGTCATGACGTCATTACGGCTGTCTTTAATGACACGTCGCCATCTTGCTAGGTAGTTTTATCTATTTTCAGTTTTTTTTAATTGTGGTGTTATTTTCCAACATATATATATATATATAGCAGCAAATGGCCTGTGCTGTGTGTCTTAGTCATCTTGAATGATTATGTGTAACAGTGGTTGTTTCTCCTGGGTCCTGTAGGCCTACTGTGTATCCCAAATGGCATGCTATTCCCTATGTAGTGCACACCCATAAGGCTCTGATCAAAAGTAATGCAGTATATAGGGGATAGAATGCCGTTTGGGACAGCCCTATAACCAACCAGCCACCTACAGGTATGATTCATTCTTTTCTAACTGTTGGAAATTAATTAGGTCTGCCCTGGTCTCGTTTTTTATTTTTTTGAGTCAGTTTTACACTCATTAACAATTCCTAACAAATAAATCATTGTACCGGTGCAGAATGTATTTTCTAAGAAGTAAAGGTGTGTAATGCAAGCTAACATCGGTACTGTAGCTAGATCATCAACCTATGACAGTTCAACTGAGCTCAACTAGAGCACTTACATGATCCAAATAGCTTGTAGTATTTAAAGACCTCACCCTCATTGATGACTGACTTGAAGGTTGTGTAAGCAGAGACGGGAGACTACCATGTGTGTGGCCTCCTGCAGGCTGTTATGCATTACTCTTGGGTGGGGACAGGGATGGAGCAGGGGGTAGGGACTGGATGGGAACAGGGATGGAGCAGGGGGTAGGGACTGGGGATTGGATGGAGCATGGGATAGGGACTGGGGACTGGGTGGGGACAGGGATGGAGCATGGGGTAGGGACTGGATGGGGACAGGGATGGAGCATGGGGTAGGGACTGGATGGAGCAGGGGGTAGGGACTGGATGGGGACAGGGATGGAGCAGGGGTAGGGACTGGATGGGGACAGGGATGGAGCAGGGGGTAGGGACTGGATGGGGACAGGGATGGAGCAGGGGGTAGGGACTGGATGGGGACAGGGATGGAGCATGGGGTAGGGACTGGATGGAGCAGGGATGGAGCAGGGGGTAGGGACTGGATGGAGCAGGGATGGAGCAGGGGGTAGGGACTGGATGGGGACAGGGATGGAGCAGGGGGTAGGGACTGGGGACTGGGTGGGGATAGGGATGGAGCAGGGGTAGGGACTGGGGACTGGGTGGGGATAGGGATGGAGCAGGGGGTAGGGACTGGGGACTGGGTGGGGATAGGGATGGAGCAGGGGGTAGGGACTGGATGGGGACAGGGATGGAGCATGGGGTAGGGACTGAGGACTGGGGACTGGGTGGGGACAGGGATGGAGCAGGGGGTAGGGACTGGGGACTGGGTGGGGATAGGGATGGAGCATGGGGTGGGAACTGGGGACTGGATGGGGACAGGGATGGAGCAGGGGTGGGGACTGGGGACAGGGGGTGGGGACTGGGGACTGGGTGGGGATAGGGATGGAGCAGGGGGTAGGGACTGGGGACTGGGTGGGGATAGGGATGGAGCAGGGGGTAGGGATTGGGGACTGGGTGGGGATAGGGATGAAGCAGGGGGTAGGGACTGGATGGGGAGGGACTGGGGACTGGGTGGGGATGGGATGGAGCATGGGGTGGGAACTGGGGACTGGGTGGGGATAGGGATGGAGCATGGGGTGGGAACTGGGGACTGGGGGGACAGGGATGGAGCAGGGGGTAGGGACTGGGGACTGGGTGGGGATAGGGATGGAGCATGGGGTGGGAACTGGGGACTGGATGGGGACAGGGATGGAGCAGGGGTGGGGACTGGATGGAGCAGGGGGTGGGGACTGGGGACTGGGTGGGGATAGGGATGGAGCAGGGGGTAGGGACTGGGGACTGGGTGGGGATAGGGATGGAGCAGGGGGTAGGGACTAGGGACTGGGTGGGGATAGGGATGGAGCAGGGGTGGGAACTGGGGACTGGATGGGGACAGGGATGGAGCAGGGGTGGGGACTGGATGGAGCAGGGGTGGGAACTGGGGACTGGATGGGGACTGGATGGGGATAGGGATGGAGCAGGGGTGGGAACTGGGGACTGGATGGGGACTGGATGGAGCAGGGGTGGGGACTGGGGCCTGGATGGGGACAGGGATGGAGCATGGGGTAGGGACTAGGGACTGGGTGGGGATAGGGATGGAGCAGGGGTGGGAACTGGGGACTGGATGGGGACAGGGATGGAGCAGGGGTGGGGACTGGATGGGGACAGGGATGGAGCAGGGGTGGGAACTGGGGACTGGATGGGGACTGGATGGAGCAGGGGGTGGGAACTGGGGACTGGATGGGGACTGGATGGAGCAGGGGGACTGGGGACTGGATGGGGACTGGATGGAGCAGGGGGTGGGGACTGGGGCCTGGATGGGGACAGGGATGGAGCATGGGGTAGGGCCTGGATGGGGACAGGATGGGGCAGGGTGAGATCAGGACTGGATGGAGACAGAGATGAGGCAGGGGATGGGGACTGGATGGGGATGGGGACTGGATGTCAGGGGAAGAGCTATTGGCTATAGGGAGAGTGGGATGAGTGGGGGAGAGAGAAAAAGAGAGAGGAAGATGAGTGGGTGAAGGGGGACGGTGGGAGAGAGAGATATAGAGAGGAAAGAGAGGGAGATGAGTGGGTGAAGGGGAGGGGGGAGAGAGAGATATAGAGAGGAAAGAGAGGGAGATGAGTGGGTGAAGGGGGACGGAGGGAGAGAGAGATATAGAGAGGAAAGAGAGGGAGATGAGTGGGTGAAGGGGGACGGAGGGAGAGAGATATATAGAGAGGAAAGAGAGGGAGATGAGTGGGTGAAGGGGGACGGAGGGAGAGAGAGATATAGAGAGGAAAGAGAGGAGATGAGTGGGTGAAGGGGGACTGAGGGAGAGAGATATAGAGAGGAAAGAGAGGGAGATGAGTGGGTGAAGGGGGACGGAGGGAGGGAGAGAGAGAGATAGAGAGGAAAGAGAGGGAGATGAGTGGGTGAAGGGGGACGGAGGGAGGGAGAGAGAGATATAGAGAGGAAAGAGAGGGAGATGAGTGGGTGAAGGGGGACTGAGGGAGGGAGAGAGAGAGGGAGATGAGTGGGTGAAGGAGGACTGAGGGAGAGAGAGATATAGAGAGGAAAGAGAGGGAGATGAGTGGGTGAAGGGGGACGGAGGGAGGGAGAGAGAGAGGAAAGAGGGGAAAGAGAGGGAGATGAGTGGGTGAAGGGGGACTGAGGGAGGGAGAGAGGGAGAGAGAGAGGAAAGAGAGGGAGATGAGTGGGTGAAGGGGGACGGAGGGAGAGAGAGAGATATAGAGAGGAAAGAGAGGGAGATGAGTGGGTGAAGGGGGACTGAGGGAGAGAGAGAGAGAGAGAGGAAAGAGAGGGAGATGAGTGGGTGAAGGGGGACTGAGGGAGAGAGAGATAGAGAGAGGAAAGAGAGGGAGATGAGTGGGTGAAGGGGGACGGAGGGAGGGAGAGAGAGTGAAAGAGAGGGAGATGAGTGGGTGAAGGGGGACTGAGGGAGAGAGAGAGAGAGGAAAGAGAGGGAGATGAGTGGATGAAGGGGGACTGAGACCTCTGTTCTCTCCTTTCGTTCTCTCATTTGGAATTTGTAAGGACTGTCTAGTTCTCTGGAAATATAGCTCTCAAGTTAATTATAGGCCAGCTTTGAGATAGACACAGTATTTACATGAATCTATAACTATAATGACTAAAGGTGAAGAGTTGACAGACATTGGGTCTGTTCCTGTAACACAGCGAATTGTTAATAATTACTGTTATAGAGGGTGGCTGGAAACATTAGCACTGAAGATCAAGACCAAGTGACCAGACTGAAGTGATGAGAGAGTGCAGGCTGCCATCCAGCCTGAGGCTAGATAACAGTTGAAGACACTGCTCAGTCTGGTCATATCTTTCTGTGGCAGAGGCAGTGGAGCATTTTTAGATTCGCTGCTTGAATCCAATCAGGGTGTGAGTGTGAAGGAGCTACTTCAGAATGTTGTGTGTGTGAGAGAGAGAGAGAGAGAGAGAGAGAGAGAGAGAGAGAGAGAGAGGCGTGTATGTCACTTGAAGACAGACATAAACCTGTGAAGAGAGAGAATAAATCTGCTCCAGTCCATGGGAGGAGAAGATACTGGATGATGTGTGCATCCACAGCAGCAGGACTACTGCCAGGTGAATGGTATGGTCAGACAGAGAGAGAGAGAGAGAGGGGGAGAGATCTATAGAGAGAGACAGAGAGAGAGACAGAGAGGGAGAGATCTATAGAGAGAGACAGAGAGAGAGACAGAGAGAGAGAGATCTATAGAGAGAGACAGAGAGGAGAGAGAGACAGAGACAGAGAGAGACAGAGAGGGAGAGATCTATAGAGAGAGACAGAGAGGGGAGAGATCTATAGAGAGAGACAGAGAGAGACAGATATATATAGAGAGAGACAGAGACAGAGAGGGAGATATCTATAGAGAGAGACAGATATATATAGAGAGAGACAGAGAGAGAGAGGTGTGGGTGTCTGGAACTGCACAGCACAGCAATACTGTCTATCTGAACATCAAATGGACCTCTGCTGTATGGTACAGCAAACCCTGCTTCAATTCCTGGATAAAGCTGGATGGTCTGAGTCTAGGAGCACAGTGACTGGGATCCTACTGAATCCTGCAGTGTGCTCTGTAGACAAACTCTGCTAAATACAACTGAAATAGTCTGAGAACACAGTGACTGGGACACAGCTGTACTGGCTACTGATTCCTTTGGATGCTCTGAGAACACAGTAGTCACTGTACTGTAGCCATGCTGTGTGGTCTAAGGAGAGATGTGAAGAACAGTTTTGGTAAGCCTGTTAGTCATTGTATTGTGTGTTATGTGGGTGTTACAGTGAGTTATAGTCGTCATTGTGTGTTATGTGGGTGTTACAGTGAGTTAAAGTAGTCATTGTGTGTTATGTGGGTGTTACAGTGAGTTATAGTAGTCATTGTGTGTTATGTGGGTGTTATAGTAGTCATTGTGTGTTATATGGGTGTTACAGTGAGTTATAGTAGTCATTGTGTGTTATATGGGTGTTACAGTGAGTTATAGTAGTCATTGTGTGTTATATGGGTGTTACAGTGAGTTATAGTAGTCATTGTGTGTTATGTGGGTGTTACAGTGAGTTATAGTAGTCATTGTGTGTTATGTGGGTGTTACAGTGAGTTATAGTAGTCATTGTGTGTTATGTGGGTGTTATAGTAGTCATTGTGTGTTATGTGGGTGTTATAGTAGTCATTGTGTGTTATGTGGGTGTTTCAGTGAGTTATAGTAGTCATTGTGTGTTATGTGGGTGTTATAGTAGTCATTGTGTGTTATGTGGGTGTTATAGTAGTCATTGTGTGTTATGTGGGTGTTATAGTAGTCATTGTGTGTTATGTGGGTGTTTCAGTGAGTTATAGTAGTCATTGTGTGTTATATGGGTGTTATCAAATCAAATCAAATTGTATTTGTCACATACACATGGTTAGCAGATGTTAATGTGAGTGTAGCGAAATGCTTGTAGTCAAATGTTATAGTAGTCATTGTGTGTTATGTGGGTGTTACAGTGAGTTATAGTAGTCATTGTGTGTTATGTGGGTGTTATAGTAGTCATTGTGTGTTATATGGGTGTTACAGTAGTCATTGTGTGTTATGTGGGTGTTACAGTGAGTTATAGTAGTCAGTGTTTTTTGTCTGTATCTTCTCTGTGTGTTTCCATGAAGATTGTGTGGGAACTGTTCATAAACAGCAGTGGAGTGATCTAGGATACATTCATGTCTCACTTACAACATTTTACGCACTGTCATGGTTGTTTTTGGACTGTACTTGTGCTTTGGGTAAACATGGTGATTCCTAAACATGGTGATTCCTAAACATGGAGATTCCTGAACATGATGATTCCTAAACCTGGTGATTCCTGAACATGGTGATTCCTAAACATGATGATTCCTAAACCTGGTGATTCCTGAACATGGTGATTCCTAAGAATTGTGATTCCTAAAAAATTGTGATTCCTAAGAATTGTGTTTCCTAAAAAAAATGTGATTCCTGAACATGGTGATTCCTAAACATGGTGATTCCTATGAATTGTGATTCCTAAACATGGTGATTCCTGAACATGGTGATTCCTATGAATTGTGATTCCTAAACATGGTGATTCCTAAGAATAGTGATTCCTATTTTTTATTTTTTTCCTAAACATGGTGATTCCTAAACATGGTGATTCCTAAACCTGGTGATTCCTGAACATGGTGATTCCTGAACATGATGATTCCTAAACCTGGTGATTCCCGAACATGGTGATTCCTAAACATGATGATTCCTAAACATGGTGATTCCTAAACATGGTGATTCCTGAACATGGTGATTCCTAAACATGATGATTCCTAAACCTGGTGATTCCTAAACATGGTGATTCCTAAACATGATGATTCCTAAACCTGGTGATTCCTGAACATGGTGATTCCTAAACATGATGATTCCTAAACCTGGTGATTCCTAAACATGGTGATTCCTAAGAATTGTGATTCCTAAACATGGTGATTCCTGAACATGATGATTCCTAAACATGGTGATTCCTAAACATGGTGATTCCTAAACATGGTGATTCCTAAACATGGTGATTCCTAAACAGGGCGATATTTAAACACAGTGATTCCTTATACAATCTACGTTTTAAAAAGAAAATCCCCACCACTGATTTTCCTGGTTAGTTTGAAACAGTACAATTAAATGCATTTTTCAATCTCATTATTTGATCCATTATAAAGTTAGATTGAAATCAACTGACATGGTCCTGCAGTCAGACCATGTGTAACATGGTAGCTCATGTGGAAGTAGCTGTAGGGATATTTTCAAATCTGTTTTTACCAATCATCTCCCACGTTCCATATTATCTGATGTGACTGTCTGCCCATACATTACCACAATCATCCATTTGGTCATCACAAAACTCAAATTGCCTGGCTGTGTTGTTCCTCCAGGGATGTGTCCTAATCGGCACCCTATTCCCTATTGTAAGTGCACCACTTTAGAACTAGGACCCATAGGGGTCTTGTCAAAAGTAGTGCACTATATATGACACCAGGGTATCATGTGGAACGCAGACCAGGAGCTGTTTAACAGCATGCTAGACTAGGTTCTGTATCACAGCATGGTTGGGTTAGGAGCAGAGGCAGCAGTCATGCTTCGCTACCCTGGGAAATGTTCTCCCAGGGGGGTTGAGATGTGGAGATAGGGGGAGAGATGGGGTGAGAGTAAGGGAGAGGGGGTGAGGAGGGGAGATATGGGGAGAGGGTAGGGCAGAGGGGGTGAGGAGGAAAGGGAAACGATGAAAGGGAGAGGGGAAAGGAGTGTAGATGGGGAGAGAGGAGGGGAGATTAGGAGATGGGGAGGAGAGAGAGGAGAGATTAGGAGAGGTGGAGCGGAGAGGGGAGAGAGGGGGATAGAGGGAGAGAGGAGGAGAGGGGGAAGGGAGAGGAAGGAGAGGAGGGAATAAGGGGGAGAGAGGGAGATAGGAGGAGTGCTGAGGAAAGGAGAGAGGTGGAGAGAGGGGGTAAGATACAGATAGTTAGGAGAGGGGTGAGATGGGGAGAGGAGTGAAGATAGAGAGGAGAGGGGAGTGCGATGAGGAGAGGGGATAGAAGAGGAGAGGTGGTGAAATAGGGAGAGGGGGAGAGGGATGGGGAAGGATGAGAGATGGGGTGAGAGATGAGGAGAGAAGGGGTGAGGCGATGAGATGGTGGGATGAGGAGATGAGGAGGGAGAGAGTGGGGAAAGATGGGGAGAGAGGAGGGGAGAGATGGGGTAAGTAGAAGAGAAGGGGGGATGGGGAGAGGGGGTGATGGGGAGAGAGGAGGGGAGAGGGGTGAGATGCGGAAAGGTGGGGGAGTACAGGAGAGGGTGAGGGAAAAGGAGAGGAGGAGAGTGTAAATGGGGAGAGTAGAGGGAAAGAAGGGATAGGAAGAGAGAGGGGTTGAGATGTGGAGAATATGTGAGATGTGGTGAGATGTGGAGAAGGAATGTGATTTATAATGGATCTCAGCTTGTTATCTTAATTCTGTCATCACACAAGCTGACAGAGGCTCATAGATCACATTTCCTGTACATCAGGCTTCGGTCAATCATACATCAGCTTGGAGGATTCCCAGAATCAGAAGGAAATTAGCAAAGATCCTCCAACCAGGATTTTCTGGAAAACCTGGTAATTTATTGAAAGTTCCCAGAATTTTGCAACCCTAACAATGTATTTTTTACCTTTATTTAACTAGGCAAGTCAGTTAAGAACACATTCTTATTTTCAATGACGGCCTAGGAACAGTGGGTTAACTGCCTGTTCAGGGGCAGAACGACAGATTTGTACCTTGTCAGCTCGGGGATTTGAACTTGCAACCTTCCGGTTACTAGTTCAACGCTCTAACCACTAGGCTACCCTGCCACCCCACTGTATAGGGAATAGGTTGACATTTGACACAGAGTAGTGGAGAACAGTTGGGTTTTGTCCTTCTACCTCAGGTAGGGATAGAGGAAAGGGTTTTCTAGGTTTCTTGATAGCCAGACTCTTCAGGCTGTTTTGGCTTTATAGTGTGAAATGAACAGCAGATGACCTCCTGCAAGATGATAAAGTTATAATGGACACATCCAGGCTGTATCACAACCGGCCCGTGATTGGGAGTCCCACAGGGCGGCGCACAATTGGCCCAGCGTCGTCCGGGTTTGGCCGGTGTAGGCCGTCATTGTAAATAGTATTTTTTTTATTGACTGACTTGCCTAGTTGAATAAAGGTTAAAATAATAATAATAATAATAATTATAATAATATCCATTTGATTTTGATGCAGTAGCGAGTTGACTATAATGGAAAAGCTGTTATTCAGGCATCAGTCGTCGTGTAATTTTCCTCGCTTGAATATTCAAATGTTTGGCTTATTAACAGTTCTTTGATCGTGACACACAGTTCTTACAACCCTTTAACTACTTAAGAAAGAAAGATCAACACATTTAACTGGTTCACTCATCATAATTCTGACCAATAGCCCGTGATGTATTGTTGGTCTGGTTTCCAGTTGTTGCCTACAAACGCCAACGGAGAAAGACAGTGTTAAGGCATCAGCATCCTTCAAATCGGCTAGCGGCTAGGTGAACCGAATGAGTCTGCTCGCGTATTCCTTTCAAAGACCTTCGCTTAAAAAAAACGAGAAAAAAGCGGCAATAGTACTGTTTGTCCATTTTGAGACACTGTAGCCAGCATACACTTCCTCAACTCAAGAAATCTGTCATTAATTCGAATCCCTACTGTTGACCAATCACCAATGAAGGGGCGTAGACTTCGGGCAAACCAACTTCAGCTTGCTTCAATAAGAGAATGTGTCACAACTCTTCTGAACTGTTTCGGCTGGGATGCATGAGGACACCTTTAGGGCCAGACTCCGCCTCTCTGTGTCTATGACCAATCACTGACCCCTACATCTTAGTGGTTTCATGAGGACACCTTTAGGGCCAGACTCCGCCTCTCTGTGTCTATGACCAATCACTGACCCCTACATCTTAGTGGTTTCCTAGCGGTAGGTGGAGACCGAGAGAGACAGGTTTAGGGGCAGAGGGCCTTCCTCTCTTATTCTCTGTGTCTATGACCAATCACTGACCCCTACATCTTAGTGGTTTCCTAGCGGTAGGTGGAGACCGAGAGAGACAGGTTTAGGGGCATAGGGCCTTCCTCTCTTATTCTCTGTGTCTATGACCAATCACTGACCCCTACATCTTAGTGGTTTCCTAGCGGTAGGTGGAGACCGAGAGAGACAGGTTTAGGGGCAGAGGGCCTTCCTCTCTTATTCTCTGTGTCTATGACCAATCACTGACCCCTACATCTTAGTGGTTTCCTAGCGGTAGGTGGAGACCGAGAGAGACAGGTTTAGGGGCAGAGGGCCTTCCTCTCTTATTCTCGGTGTCTATGACCAATCTAGACTTATATATATAACTCAATACAGCCCAGGCATCAACTTTACAAGTAGGACAAGTAGTCATTAAAGTAATTACAGCTTTTATCCCCCAGATACTTGTTTCTACCATGTTATTCTAGAGTGGTAAAAACAGGAGTAGACAACGTGTCATTATAACGTCTTTCTTCTCATCATAATATACATAATAAGGACATATTTCACCAGTAAATTGCAGTGGCTGTGTGATAACTGATTGGGGGGGGATGCATGTCATTGTGCGATTGCAATAGCTATCCTTGTTGTGGATTCACATCATATAAGAGATGAATAGAAAAGCCTTTTGGAGGAGGAAATCCTAAAAGAATTAGATAAATATTGTTTTTAAACAATCGTGCCTCTCTGAAAATAGAGATGAATTTCATACCACCGTGTTGTCCTGTGTTGGTCTGTCAGGGAAATGCAGTCATCATCAGTAAATGTGGTTAAGTAGGTCGTTTGCCACAAAGGGACATGTTTCTTAGGAAATTGCAAGAAGAAGGATCATGGGGATTATTGTTAAACCTCATTGATAGCACCTGTGTAGGACGCAATCAACGCTTAGTTGAAAAGGAAAAGCTTCAGATTGTTTTTTTTTTACAAACATTACTCAGCCAATCAAACTGAATGGGTTGTTATTGGTGTTCAAGTCTTTAACCGATGTAAAAAATACTTTTTTAAAATGCATTTGATTGATTAAACCGTCTTGGTTCATGTTGAGACTAAGGTTCACATCTGTTTGAGTTTAACAGTATGCCCGTTGGGCTCCAAACAACTTCCATTGCCTAATACAGAGTCCTCAACCCCTGGTGAGTCCTCAACCCCTGGTCCGTGGACCGGCAATGGTCCCTGGGTTGCTCCTGACAGACCCATGAAGAATTTAGCTATTGCCAACATGGATTCAGTCAGTTCTAGACTGCTAGTCTTGATGTACTGTTGTGGCCAAAAGTTTTGAGAATGACACAAATATTAATTTTCACAAAGTCTGCTGTCTCAGTTTGTATGATGGCGATTTGCATATACTCCAGAATCTTATGAAGAGTGATCATATGAATGGCAATTAATTGCAGTCCCTCTTTGCCATGCAAATTAACTGAATCCCCAAAGAACATTTCCACATTTCAGCCCTGCCACAAAAGGACCAGCTGACATCATGTCAGTGTTCTCTCATTAACACAGGTGTGAGTATTGACGAGGACAAGGCTGGAGATCACTCTGTCATGCTGATTGAGTTCGAATAACAGACTGGAAGCTTCAAAAGGAGGGTGGTGCTTGGAACCATTTTTCTTTCTCTGTCAACCATGGTTACCTGCAAGGAAACATGTGCCGTCATCATTGCTTTGCACAAAAAGGTCTTCACAGGCAAGGCTATTGCTGCCAATAAGATTGCACCTAAATCCACCATTTATCGGATCATCAAGAACTTCAAGGAGAGCGGTTCAATTGTTGTGAAAAAGGCTTCAGGGGGCCCAAGAAAGTCCAGCAAGCACTAGGACCGTCTTCTAAAGTTGATTCAGCTGCAGGATCGGGGCACCACCAGTACAGAGCTTGCTCAGGAATGGCAGGTGTGAGTGCATCTGCACGCAGAGTGAGGCGAAGATTTTTGGAGGGTGGCCTGGTGTCAAGAAGGGCAGCAAAGAAGCGACTTCTCTCCAGGAAAAACATCAGGGACAGACTGATATTCTGCAAAAGGTGCAGGGATTGGACTGCTGAGGACGGGGGTAAAGTCATTTTCTCTGATAAATCACCTATCCGATTGTTTGGGGCATCTAGAAAAAAGCTTGTCTGGAGAAGACAAGGTGAGCGCTACCATCAGTCCTGTGTCATGCCAACAGTAAAGCATCCTGAGACCATTCATGTGTGGGGTTGCTTCTCAGCCAAGGGAGTGGGCTCACTCACAATTTTGCCTAAGAACACGGCCATGAATTAGGAATGGAACCAACACACCTTCTGAGAGCAACTTCTCCCAACCATCCAGGAACAGTTTGATGACGAACAATGCCTTGTCCAGCAACTTGCCATAAGGCAGAAGTGATAACTAAGTTGCTCGGGGAATAAAACATCGATATTTTGGGTCCATGGCCAGGAAACTCCCCAGACCTTAATCCCATTGAGAACTTGTGGTCAATCCTCAAGAGGTGGGTGGACAAACAAAACCCCACAAATTCTGACAAACTCCAAGCATTGATTATGCAAGAATGGGCTGCCATCAGTCAGGATGTGACCCAGAAGTTAATTGACAGCATGCCAGGGTTGATGCAGAGGTCTTGTTGATCTCATGCCATAGGTAGACAGTTCACGGTCCACTGGCGTGTGAAGTCTGGCCACGAGCCATGACACTTAAGAGGAAATCCTGCGAAGTGGAGAATACACTCTAGGCAGACCGTTAATAGCCTACTCACAGAGCACTTAAACCTTAACCTGTAAGACATTTACCCCTAACCTGCTCCATGGGTGCTGATTTATGACTGAACATAGTGCTGTGCTGCTTCCTGGTCTGGTATGTCAGTCTGGCGTCCTGTGAGTTGGATAATGTGACGGCACAAAAAAATACTAATTTGAACAAGGGAGTGGGCAATAAACTTGCTTTATTGTATTGTACTAAAGACTCTACTCTTTATTTACACAGTAGGCATACAGTATATGAATTCAGTATTCCACTGGCTTAACAATGGCTTGACTGCTTATATGGCGTAGAATGACACAACACTAAAATCGCTGGGCCTCAAGGGGTGGGCTTGGAAGGGCAGGGGCACACCCACATGGCAGCCAGGACCACGCACTGGGGAGCAAGGCCCAGCCAATCAGAATTTGTTTTTCCCTCACAAAAGGGCTTTATTACAGACATAAATACCCCCCCCCCCCTCCCCATGGGAAACGTAGTACCAGTTTATCTGAGCCAATAGAATATCCCCATGGGAAACGTAGTACCAGTTTATCTGAGCCAATAGAATATCTCCATGGGAAACGTAGTACCAGTTTATCTGAGCCAATAGAATATCTCCATGGGAAACGTAGTACCAGTTTATCTGAGCCAATAGAATATCTCCATGGGAAACGTAGTACCAGTTTATCTGAGCCAATAGAATATCTCCATGGGAAACGTAGTACCAGTTTATTTTTAGCCAATAGAATAACCCCATGGGAAACGTAGTACCAGTTTATTTTTAGCCAATAGAATATCTCCATGGGAAACGTAGTACCAGTTTATCTGAGCCAATAGAATATCTCCATGGGAAACGTAGTACCAGTTTATCTGAGCCAATAGAATATCTCCATGGGAAACGTAGTACCAGTTTATCTGAGCCAATAGAATATCTCCATGGGAAACGTAGTACCAGTTTATTTTTAGCCAATAGAATATCTCCATGGGAAACGTAGTACCAGTTTATTTTTAGCCAATAGAATATCTCCATGGGAAACGTAGTACCAGTTTATCTGAGCCAATAGAATATCTCCATGGGAAACGTAGTACCAGTTTATTTTTAGCCAATAGAATATCTCCATGGGAAACGTAGTACCAGTTTATTTTTAGCCAATAGAATATCTCCATGGGAAACGTAGTACCAGTTTATCTGAGCCAATAGAATATCTCCATGGGAAACGTAGTACCAGTTTATCTGAGCCAATAGAATATCTCCATGGGAAACGTAGTACCAGTTTATCTGAGCCAATAGAATATCTCCATGGGAAATGTAGTACCAGTTTATCTGAGCCAATAGAATATCTCCATGGGAAACGTAGTACCAGTTTATCTGACCCAATAGAATATCTCCATGGGAAACGTAGTACCAGTTTATCTGAGCCAATAGAATATCTCCATGGGAAACGTAGTACCAGTTTATCTGAGCCAATAGAATATCTCCATGGGAAACGTAGTACCAGTTTATCTAGCCAATAGAATATCTCCATGGGAAACGTAGTACCAGTTTATCTGAGCCAATAGAATATCTCCATGGGAAACGTAGTACCAGTTTATCTGAGCCAATAGAATATCTCCATGGGAAACGTAGTACCAGTTTATCTGAGCCAATAGAATATCTCCATGGGAAACGTAGTACCAGTTTATCTGAGCCAATAGAATATCTCCATGGGAAACGTAGTACCAGTTTATCTGAGCCAATAGAATATCTCCATGGGAAACGTAGTACCAGTTTATTTTTAGCCAATAGAATATCTCCATGGAAAACGTAGTACCAGTTTATCTGAGCCAATAGAATATCTCCATGGGAAACGTAGTACCAGTTTATTTTTAGCCAATAGAATATCTCCATGGGAAACGTAGTACCAGTTTATCTGAGCCAATAGAATATCTCCATGGGAAACGTAGTACCAGTTTATTTTTAGCCAATAGAATATCTCCATGGGAAACGTAGTACCAGTTTATTTTTAGCCAATAGAATATCCCCATGGGAAACGTAGTACCAGTTTATTTTTAGCCAATAGAATATCTCCATGGGAAAAGTAGTACCAGTTTATCTGAGCCAAGAGAATATCTCCATGGGAAACGTAGTACCAGTTTATCTGAGCCAATAGAATATCTCCATGGGAAACGTAGTACCAGTTTATCTGAGCCAATAGAATATCTCCATGGGAAACGTAGTACCAGTTTATCCGAGCCAATAGAATATCTCCATGGGAAACGTAGTACCAGTTTATCTGAGCCAATAGAATATCTCCACGGGAAACGTAGTACCAGTTTATCTGAGCCAATAGAATATCTCCATGGGAAACGTAGTACCAGTTTATCTGAGCCAATAGAATATCTCCATGGGAAACGTAGTACCAGTTTATTTTTAGCCAATAGAATATCTCCATGGAAAACGTAGTACCAGTTTATCTGAGCCAATAGAATATCTCCATGGGAAACGTAGTACCAGTTTATTTTTAGCCAATAGAATATCTCCATGGGAAACGTAGTACCAGTTTATCTGAGCCAATAGAATATCTCCATGGGAAACGTAGTACCAGTTTATTTTTAGCCAATAGAATATCTCCATGGGAAACGTAGTACCAGTTTATCTGAGCCAATAGAATATCTCCATGGGAAACGTAGTACCAGTTTATTTTTAGCCAATAGAATATCTCCATGGGAAACGTAGTACCAGTTTATTTTTAGCCAATAGAATATCTCCATGGGAAACGTAGTACCAGTTTATCTGAGCCAATAGAATATCTCCATGGGAAACGTAGTACCAGTTTATCTGAGCCAATAGAATATCTACATGGGAAACGTAGTACCAGTTTATCTGAGCCAATAGAATATCTCCATGGGAAATGTAGTACCAGTTTATCTGAGCCAATAGAATATCTCCATGGGAAACGTAGTACCAGTTTATCTGAGCCAATAGAATATCTCCATGGGAAACGTAGTACCAGTTTATTTTTAGCCAATAGAATATCTCCATGGGAAACGTAGTACCAGTTTATTTTTAGCCAATAGAATATCTCCATGGGAAACGTAGTACCAGTTTATCTGAGCCAATAGAATATCTCCATGGGAAACGTAGTACCAGTTTATCTGAGCCAATAGAATATCTCCATGGGAAACGTAGTACCAGTTTATCTGAGCCAATAGAATATCTCCATGGGAAACGTAGTACCAGTTTATCTGAGCCAATAGAATATCTCCATGGGAAACGTAGTACCAGTTTATCTGAGCCAATAGAATATCTCCATGGGAAACGTAGTACCAGTTTATCTGAGCCAATAGAATATCTCCATGGGAAACGTAGTACCAGTTTATTTTTAGCCAATAGAATATCTCCATGGAAAACGTAGTACCAGTTTATCTGAGCCAATAGAATATCTCCATGGGAAACGTAGTACCAGTTTATTTTTAGCCAATAGAATATCTCCATGGGAAACGTAGTACCAGTTTATCTGAGCCAATAGAATATCTCCATGGGAAACGTAGTACCAGTTTATTTTTAGCCAATAGAATATCTCCATGGGAAACGTAGTACCAGTTTATTTTTAGCCAATAGAATATCCCCATGGGAAACGTAGTACCAGTTTATTTTTAGCCAATAGAATATCTCCATGGGAAACGTAGTACCAGTTTATCTGAGCCAAGAGAATATCTCCATGGGAAACGTTTATTAGCCAGTTTATGGGAAACTGAGCCAATAGAATATCTCCATGGGAAACGTAGTACCAGTTTATCTGAGCCAATAGAATATCTCCATGGGAAACGTAGTACCAGTTTATCCGAGCCAATAGAATATCTCCATGGGAAACGTAGTACCAGTTTATCTTTAGCCAATAGAATATCTCCACACGGAAACGTAGTACCAGTTTATCTTTAGCCAATAGAATATCTCCATGGGAAACGTAGTACCAGTTTATCTGAGCCAATAGAATATCTCCATGGGAAACGTAGTACCAGTTTATTTTTAGCCAATAGAATATCTCCATGGAAAACGTAGTACCAGTTTATCTGAGCCAATAGAATATCTCCATGGGAAACGTAGTACCAGTTTATTTTTAGCCAATAGAATATCTCCATGGGAAACGTAGTACCAGTTTATCTGAGCCAATAGAATATCTCCATGGGAAACGTAGTACCAGTTTATTTTTAGCCAATAGAATATCTCCATGGGAAACGTAGTACCAGTTTATTTTTAGCCAATAGAATATCCCCATGGGAAACGTAGTACCAGTTTATTTTTAGCCAATAGAATATCTCCATGGGAAACGTAGTACCAGTTTATTTTTAGCCAATAGAATATCTCCATGGGAAACGTAGTACCAGTTTATTTTTAGCCAATAGAATATCTCCATGGGAAACGTAGTACCAGTTTATCTGAGCCAATAGAATATCTCCATGGGAAACGTAGTACCAGTTTATTTTTAGCCAATAGAATATCTCCATGGGAAACGTAGTACCAGTTTATCTGAGCCAATAGAATATCTCCATGGGAAACGTAGTACCAGTTTATTTTTAGCCAATAGAATATCTCCATGGGAAACGTAGTACCAGTTTATTTTTAGCCAATAGAATATCCCCATGGGAAACGTAGTACCAGTTTATTTTTAGCCAATAGAATATCTCCATGGGAATCGTAGTACCAGTTTATCTGAGCCAATAGAATATCTCCATGGGAAACGTAGTACCAGTTTATCTGAGCCAATAGAATATCTCCATGGGAAACGTAGTACCAGTTTATCTGAGCCAATAGAATATCTCCATGGGAAACGTAGTACCAGTTTATTTTTAGCCAATAGAATATCTCCATGGGAAACGTAGTACCAGTTTATTTTTAGCCAATATAATATCTCCATGGGAAACGTAGTACCAGTTTATCTTTAGCCAATAGAATATCTCCATGGGAAACGTAGTACCAGTTTTTTTAGCCAATAGAATATCTCCATGGGAAACGTAGTACCAGTTTATTTGAGCCAATAGAATATCTCCATGGGAAACGTAGTACCAGTTTATCTGAGCCAATAGAATATCTCCATGGGAAACGTAGTACCAGTTTATCTGAGCCAATAGAATATCTCCATGGGAAACGTAGTACCAGTTTATTTTTAGCCAATAGAATATCCCCATGGGAAACGTAGTACCAGTTTATTTTTAGCCAATAGAATATCTCCATGGGAAACGTAGTACCAGTTTATCTGAGCCAATAGAATATCTCCATGGGAAACGTAGTACCAGTTTATCTGAGCCAATAGAATATCTCCATGGGAAACGTAGTACCAGTTTATCTGAGCCAATAGAATATCTCCATGGGAAACGTAGTACCAGTTTATTTTTAGCCAATAGAATATCTCCATGGGAAACGTAGTACCAGTTTATTTTTAGCCAATAGAATATCTCCATGGGAAACGTAGTACCAGTTTATCTGAGCCAATAGAATATCTCCATGGGAAACGTAGTACCAGTTTATTTTAGCCAATAGAATATCTCCATGGGAAACGTAGTACCAGTTTATTTTTAGCCAATAGAATATCTCCATGGGAAACGTAGTACCAGTTTATCTGAGCCAATAGAATATCTCCATGGGAAACGTAGTACCAGTTTATCTGAGCCAATAGAATATCTACATGGGAAACGTAGTACCAGTTTATCTGAGCCAATAGAATATCTCCATGGGAAACGTAGTACCAGTTTATCTGAGCCAATAGAATATCTCCATGGGAAACGTAGTACCAGTTTATCTGACCCAATAGAATATCTCCATGGGAAACGTAGTACCAGTTTATCTGAGCCAATAGAATATCTCCATGGGAAACGTAGTACCAGTTTATCTGAGCCAATAGAATATCTCCATGGGAAACGTAGTACCAGTTTATCTGAGCCAATAGAATATCTCCATGGGAAACGTAGTACCAGTTTATCTGAGCCAATAGAATATCTCCATGGGAAACGTAGTACCAGTTTATCTGAGCCAATAGAATAGCTCCATTGGAAACCAAATACCAGTTCAGAGTGGGTTCATCCTCCACCTGTGTTACATCTTGTTGGCAGGTTGAGACGGCTGCTGTGTAAACAAACCATGAAACATGGTGGCACCCCCAGACGCCCCCTGGCGTCAGGAATGATTTACCCCGTCCTGTGGAGCCCCAGGCACCCCCAGGCATCAGGAGTGGTTTACCCCATCCTGTGGAGCCCCAGGGACCCCCAGGCATCAGGAATGGTTTACCCCATCCTGTGGAGCCCCAGGCGCCCCCAGGCATCAGGAATGGTTTACCCCGTCCTGTGGAGCCCCAGGCACCCCCAGGCATCAGGAATGGTTTACCCCGTCCTGTGGAGCCCCAGGGACCCCCAGGCATCAGGAATGGTTTACCCCATCCTGTTGAGCCCCAGGGACCCCCCAGGCATCAGGAGTGGTTTACCCCGTCCTGTGGAGCCCCAGGGACCCCCAGGCATTAGGAGTGGTTTACCCCGTCCTGTGGAGCCCCAGGCACCCCCAGGCATCAGGAGTGGTTTACCCCATCCCGTGGAGCCCCAGGCACCCCCAGGCATCAGGAATGGTTTACCCCGTCCTGTGGAGCCCCAGGCACCCCCAGGCATCAGGAGTGGTTTACCCCGTCCTGTGGAGCCCCAGGGACCCCCAGGCATCAGGAATGGTTTACCCCGTCCTGTGGAGCCCCAGGCACCCCCAGGCACCCCCAGGCATCAGGAGTGGTTTACCCCGTCCTGTGGAGCCCCAGGGACCCCCAGGCATCAGGAATGGTTTACCCCGTCCTGTGGAGCCCCAGGCACCCCCAGGCACCCCCAGGCATCAGGAGTGGTTTACCCCATCCTGTGGAGCCCCAGGCGCCTGGAACGTTAATCCAGATCTGGAGCAACAAAGACAGACAGACCAGGGGGTAGCAAGAGGTTATTAACACAGGAATTTGCTCTGCGCTTAAATTGTATATTGAATGACTATGAAGGTTTCTGAAATATGCGTTACTGTGTTTAACTAAGCAGTAATACCAGGGACCTACATTAAACCCCTCCTTTTTACCTCTACAATCCTCATATGGCCATTATATCCTCAAGAGAGAGGCTGAACAGAGTGTGGCGTGCTGACAAAGACTACGATGATAAATTGCTGGTGTAGCTGTTGTATAAACACTGTTCCTCAGCGAGTTCCTCAGTGAAGGAAGCAGTAACATATCTCTCTCTCTCTCACAGACACACATGCACGCACACACACACACACACGCACACACACACACACACACACACACACACACACACACACACACACACACACACACACAGAGAGCTGCTATGATACAGACAGTAATCCGTGGTGACACTGCTGTGAAGGGGGGGGGGAAACGTCCAGCCAACCTTTTGTCACTTCCAACATACCGTGTCGAGCGTGGCTTTGACAACAAAAAAAAGAAAACAAAGCAGGAGTTCACACCCAGTCACATGCCTCTGTCTAATCCCTCCCTCTCATCCTTCAATCTCACCAGAGGACAGCATCAATTTAGAGATACGTGATGTTGTGGAACAAGAACGCCCCCAACAACAGTATCTGTCTTTAGCTCAGTGTGCTAACACAGTCAGCGGGACTGTGATGGTTGCTAGGAGCCAGGAAGAAGTGTTGATATGTATGGTAGTGTTGTTATGTATGGTAGTGTTGTTATGTATGGTAGTGTTGATATGTATGGTAGTGTTGTTGTGTATGGTAGTGTTGTTATGTATGGTAGTGTTGTTATGTATGGTAGTGTTATGTATGGTAGTGTTGTTATGTATGGTAGTGTTGTTATGTATGGTAGTGTTGTTATGTATGGTAGTGTTGTTATGTATGGTAGTGTTGTTATGTATGGTAGTACACATGATGTTAATTTCAAAATAATACTAGAGTGTTATGTATGGTAGTGTTGTTATGTATGGTAGTGTTGCCATACAATTAGTTTCCCTCATTTTACATACCCATAGGCTTCATAGTATGGTAGTGTTGATATGTATGGTAGTGTTGTTATGTATGGTAGTGTTGTTATGTATGGTAGTGTTGTTATATGTAGTGTATGGTAGTGTTGTTATGTAGTGTTATGTATGGTGGTTATGTATGGTAGTGTTTTAATGTATGGTAGTGTTATGTATGGTAGTGTTGTTATGTATGGTAGTGTTATGTATGGTATGTTATTATGTATGGTAGTGTTATGTATGGTAGTGTTGTTATGTATGGTAGTGTTGTTATGTATGGTAGTGTTGTTATGTATGGTGTGTTGTTATGTGGTAGTGTTGTTATGTATGGTAGTGTTGTTATGTATGGTAGTGTTGTTATGTATGGTAGTGTTGTTATGTATGTTGTTGTTATGTATGGTAGTGTTGTTATGTATGGTGTTTGTTACGTATGGTAGTGTTATGGTAGTGTTGTTATGTGGTAGTGTTGTTATGTATGGTAGTGTTGTTATGTATGGTAGTGTTGTTATGGTAGTGTTGTTATGGTATGGTAGTGTTGTTAAGTATGGTGTTTGTTAGTTAGTGGTACGTATGGTAGTGTTGTTATGTAGTGTTGTTATATGGTAGTGTTGTTATGTATATGGTAGTGTTGTTATTGTATGGTAGTATGGTAGTGTTGTTATGTATGGTAGTGTTGTTATGTATGGTAGTGTTGTTATGTATGGTAGTGTTGTTATGTATGGTAGTTGTTATGTATGGTAGTGTTGTTATGTAGTGTTGTTAGTGTTGTTGTTAAGTGTATGTTGTAGTGTTGTTATGTATGGTAGTGTTGTTATGTATGGTAGTGTTGTTAATGTATGGTAGTGTTGTTATGTATGGTAGTGTTGTTATGTATGGTAGTGTTATGTATGTATGTTGTTATGTATGGTAGTGTTGTTATGTATGGTAGTGTTGTTATGTATGGTAGTGTTGTTATGTGTTATTATGGTAGTTTATGGTTTATGTATGTGTTATGTGTTGTTATGTATGGTAGTGTTGTTATGTATGGTAGTGTTGTTATGTATGGTGTTGTTATGTTGGTTACGTATGTAGTGTTGTTATGTATGGTAGTGTTGTTATGTATGGTAGTGTTGTTTATGTATGGTAGTGTTGTTACGTATGGTAGTGTTATTATGTATGGTTGTTATGTATGGTAGTGTTGTTATGTATGGTAGTGTTGTTATGTATGGTAGTGTTATGTATGGTAGTGTTGTTATGTATGGTAGTGTTATGTATGGTGTAGTGTTGTTATGTATGGTAGTGTTTATGTATGGTAGTGTTATGTATGGTAGTGTTGTTATGTATGGTAGTGTTGTTATGTATGGTAGTGTTGTTATGTATGTTGTTATGTATGGTAGTGTTGTTATGTATGGTAGTGTTGTTATGTATGGTAGTGTTGTTATGTATGGTAGTGTTGTTATGTATGGTAGTTGTTATGTATGGTATGTTGTTATGTATGGTAGTATGTTATGTTGTTACTGAATGGTAGTGTTGTTATGTATGGTAGTGTTGTTATGTATGGTAGTGTTGTTATGTATGGGTAGTGTTATTATGTATGGTGTTGTTATGTATGGTAGTGTTGTTATGTATGGTAGTGTTGTTATGTATGGTATGGTAGTGTTGTTATATGGTAGTGTTGTTATGTATGGTAGTGTTATGTATGGTAGTGTTGTTATATGTATGTTGTAGTGTTGTTATGTATGGTAGTGTTATTATATGGTAAATGTGTTGTTATGTATGGTAGTGTTGTTATGGTAGTGTTATTAGTGTTATGTTATATGTGGTAGTGTTATGTATGGTAGTGTTATATATGTTGTTATGTATGGTAGTGTTGTTATGTATGGTAGTGTTGTTATGTATGGTAGTGTTGTTATGTATGGTAGTGTTGTTATGTATGTAGTGTGTTATTATGGTATGTGTGGTAGTGTTGTTATGTATGTAGTGTTGTTATGTATGGTAGTGTTGTTATGTATGGTAGTGTTGTTATGTGTATGTATGTGTTGTTATGTATGGTAGTGTTGTTATGGTAGTGTTATGTATGGTAGTGTTGTTATGTATGGTAGTGTTGTTATGTATGGTAGTGTTATGTATGGTAGTGTTGTTATGTATGTATGGTAGTGTTGTTATGTATGGTAGTGTTGTTATGTATGGTAGTGTTGTTATATATGGTAGTGTTGTAATGTATGGTAGTGTTATGTATGGTAGTGTTGTTATGTATGGTAGTGTTATGTATGGTAGTGTTGTTATGTATGGTAGTGTTGTTATGTATGGTAGTGTTATGTATGGTAGTGTTGTTATGTATGGTAGTGTTGTTATGTATGGTAGTGTTGTTATGTATGGTAGTGTTGTTATGTATGGTAGTGTTGTTATGTATGGTAGTGTTGTTATGTATGGTAGTGTTGTTATGTATGGTAGTGTTGTTATGGTATGTTGTTATGTATGGTATTGTTATGTATGGTAGTGTTGTTATGGTAGTGTTGTTAGTGTTGTTATTATGTATGGTATTATATGTAGTGTTATGTATGGTATATATGTAGTGTTGTTATGTATGGTAGTGTTATATATGGTAGTGTTGTTATGTATGGTAGTGTTATTGGTTTGTTATGTATGGTAGTGTTATTATGTATGGTAGTGTTATGTATGTAGTGTTGTTATGTATGGTAGTGTTGTTATGTATGGTAGTGTTGTTATGTATGGTAGTGTTGTTATGTATGGTATGTGTTGTTATGTATGGTAGTGTTGTTATGTATGGTAGTGTTGTTATGTATGGTAGTGTTGTTATGTATGGTGTGTTGTTATGTGGTAGTGTAGTTATGTTGTTATGTATGGTAGTGTTGTTATGTATGGTAGTGTTGTTATGTATGGTAGTGTTATGTATGGTAGTGTTGTTATGTATGGTAGTGTTATGTATGGTAGTGTTGTTATGTATGGTAGTGTTATGTATGGTAGTGTTGTTATGTATGGTAGTGTTGTTATGGTAGTGTTATGTGTTGTTGTTATGTATGGTAGTGTTGTTATGTATGGTAGTGTTGTTATGTATGGTGATGTTGTTATGTATGTAGTGTTGTTATGTATGGAAAAGTAGTGTTACGTATGGTAGTGTTGTTATGTATGGTAGTGTTGTTATGTATGGTAGTGTTGTTATGTATGGTGTTGCTATGTGGTAGTTTTTATGTATGGTAGTGTTGTTATGTATGGTAGTGTTATGTATGGTAGTGTTGTTATGTATGGTAGTGTTATGTATGGTAGTGTTGTTATGTATGGTAGTGTTATTATGTATGGTAGTGTTATGTATGGTAGTGTTGTTATGTATGGTAGTGTTGTTATGTATGGTAGTGTTGTTATGTATGGTAGTGTTGTTATGTATGGTAGTGTTATGTATGGTAGTGTTGTTATGTATGGTAGTGTTATGTATGGTAGTGTTATGTGTGGTAGTGTTGTAATGTATGGTAGTGTTGTTATGTATGGTAGTGTTATGTATGGTAGTGTTGTTATGTATGGTAGTGTTGTTATGTATGGTAGTGTTGTTATGTATGTGTTGTAGTGTAGTGTTATGTATGTTGTTATGTATGGTAGTGTTATGTATGGTAGTGTTGTTATGTATGTTGTTATGTGTTGTTATAATATGGTAGTGTTATGTATGTTAGTGTTGTTATGTATGGTAGTGTTGTAATGTATGGTAGTGTTGTTATGTATGGTAGTGTTATGTATGGTAGTGTTATGTATGGTAGTGTTATGTATGGTAGTGTTGTTATGTATGGTAGTGTTATGTATGGTAGTGTTGTTATGTATGGTAGTGTTATGTATGGTGGTAGTGTTATGTATGGTAGTGTTGTTATGTAGTACTGTTACGTGTGGTAGTGTTATGTATGGTAGTGTTGTTATGTATGGTAGTGTTGTTATGTATGGTAGTGTTATGTATGGTAGTGTTGTTATGTATGGTAGTGTTGTTATGTATGGTAGTGTTGTTATGTATGGTAGTGTTGTTATGTATGGTAGTGTTATTATGTATGGTAGTGTTATGTATGGTAGTGTTGTTATGTATGGTAGTGTTGTTATGTATGGTAGTGTTATGTATAGTGTTGTGTTATGTATGGTAGTGTTGTTATGTATGTAGTGTTGTTATGTATGTTGTTGTTATGTATGGTAGTGTTATTATGTATGGTAGTTGTTATGTATGGTAGTGTTATATGTATGGTAGTGTTATGTATGGTAGTGTTGTTATGTATGGTAGTGTTGTTATGTATGGTAGTGTTATGTATGGTAGTGTTGTTATGTATAGTAGTAGTGTTATTGGTAGTGTTATTATGTATGGTAGTGTTGTTATGTATGGTAGTGTTGTTATGTATGGTAGTGTTGTTATGTATGGTAGTGTTGTTATGTATGGTAGTGTTGTTATGTATGGTAGTGTTATGTATGGTAGTGTTGTTATGTATGTAGTGTTGTTATGTATGGTAGTGTTGTTATGTATGGTAGTGTTGTTATGTATGGTAGTGTTGTTATGGTGGTAGTTTATGTATGTATGGTAGTGTTGTTATGTATGGTAGTGTTGTTATGTATGGTTGTTATGTATGTGTTGTTGTATGGTAGTGTTGTTATGTATGGTAGTGTTATGTATGGTAGTGTTGTTATGTATGGTAGTGTTATGTATGGTAGTGTTGTTATGTATGGTAGTGTTATTATGTATGGTAGTGTTGTTGTATGTATGGTGTTGTTATGTATGGTAGGGTTGTTATGTATGGTAGTGTTGTTATGTATAGGGTGTTGTTATGTATGGTAGTGTTATGTATGGTAGTTGTTATGTATGGTAGTGTTGTTATGTATGGTGTTATTATGTTAGTAGTTTTATGTATGGTAGTGTTGTTATGTATGGTAGTGTTGTTATGTATGGTAGTGTTATGTATGGTAGTGTTGTTATGTATGGTAGTGTTATGTATGGTAGTGTTATGTATGGTAGTGTTGTTATGTATGGTAGTGTTGTTATGTATGGTAGTGTTGTTATGTATGGTAGTGTTGTTATGTATGGTAGTGTTGTTATGTATGGTAGTGTTGTTATGTATGGTAGTGTTGTTATGTATGGTAGTGTTATGTATGGTAGTGTTATGTATGGTAGTGTTGTTATGTATGTTGTTATGTATGGTAGTGTTGTTATATGGTAGTGTTGTTATAGTGGTAGTGTTGTTATGTGTGGTAGTGTTATGTATGGTAGTGTTGTTATGTATGGTAGTGTTGTTATGTATGGTAGTGTTTTTATGTATGGTAGTGTTGTTATGTATGGTAGTGTTGTTATGTATGGTAGTGTTGTTATGTATGGTAGTGTTGTTATGTATGGTAGTGTTGTTATGTATGGTAGTGTTGTTATGTATGGTAGTGTTATTATGGTAGTGTTGTTATGTATGGTAGTTTGTTATGTATGGTAGTGTTATGTATGGTAGTGTTGTTATGTATGTGTTGTTATGTATGGTAGTGTTGTTATGTATGGTAGTGTTATGTATGGTAGTGTTATGTAGTGTAGTGTTATGTATGTGTTGTTATGTATGGTAGTGTTGTTATGTATGGTAGTGTTGTTATGTATGGTAGTGTTGTTATGTATGGTAGTGTTGTTATGTATGGTAGGTGTTGTTATGGTAGTGTTATGTTATGTATGGTAGTGTTGTTATGTATGTAGTGTTGTTATGTATGGTAGTTATTATGTATGGTAGTGTTATTATGTATGGTGTTTATGTATGGTAGTGTTGTTATGTATGGTAGTGTTATGTATATAGTAGTGTTATGTATGGTAGTGTTATGTATGTTGTTATGTATGGTAGTGTTGTTATGTATGGTAGTGTTGTTATGTGTGGTATGTTTTTATGTATGGTAGTGTTGTTATGTATGGTAGTGTTATGTATGGTAGTGTTGTTATGTATGGTAGTGTTGTTATGTATGGTAGTGTTATGTATGGTAGTGTTATTAGTGTTATGTGTGGTAGTGTTGTTATGTATGGTAGTGTTGTTATGTATGTAGTGTTGTTATGTATGGTAGTGTTGTTATGTATGGTAGTGTTGTTATGTATGGTAGTGTTATTCGTATGGTAGTGTTGTTATGTATGGTAGTGTTGTTATGTATGTAGTGTTGTTATGTATGGTAGTGTTGTTATGTATGGTAGTGTTGTTGGTAGTGTTATGTATGGTAGTGTTGTTATGTATGGTAGTGTTGTTATGTATGGTAGTGTTATGTATGGTAGTGTTGTTATGTATGGTAGTGTTATTATGTGTTGTTATGTATGGTAGTGTTGTTATGTATATAGTGTTATGTATGGTAGTGTTGTTATGTATGGTAGTGTTGTATGTATGTTGTTATGTATGGTAGTGTTGTTATGTATGGTAGTGTTATTATGGTAGTGTTATTATATGTGTGTGTTATGTATGGTAGTGTTATTATGTATGGTAGTGTTATTATGTATGGTAGTGTTGTTATGTATGGTAGTGTTATGTATGGTAGTGTTATTTGATGTATGGTGTGTTATGTATGGTAGTGTTGTTATGTATGGTAGTGTTATGTATGGTAGTGTTGTTATGTATGGTAGTGTTATTATATGGTAGTGTTGTTATGTATGGTAGTGTTATGTGTGGTAGTGTTGTAATGTATGGTAGTGTTATGTGTGGTAGTGTTATGTATGGTAGTGTTGTAATGTATGGTAGTGTTGTTATGTATGGTAGTGTTATGTATGGTAGTGTTATGTATGGTAGTGTTGTTATGTATGGTAGTGTTATTATGGTGTGTTGTTATGTATGGTAGTGTTGTTATGTGTTGTTATGTATGGTAGTGTTATGTATGGTAGTGTTGTTATGTATGGTAGTGTTATGTATGGTAGTGTTGTTATGTATGGTAGTGTTGTTATGTATGGTAGTGTTGTTATGTATGGTAGTGTTGTTATGTATGGTAGTGTTGTTATGTATGGTAGTGTTGTTATGTATGGTAGTGTTATGTATGGTAGTGTTGTTATGTATGGTAGTGTTGTTATGTATGGTAGTGTTGTTATGTATGGTAGTGTTGTTATGTATGGTAGTGTTATGTGTGGTTGTTATGTATGGTAGTGTTGTTATGTATGGTGTTGTTATGTATGGTAGTGTTGTTATGTATGGTAGTGTTATGTATGGTAGTTGTTGTGGTATGTATGTTGTAGTGTTATTATGTATGGTAGTGTTATTATGTAGTGTTGTTATGTATGGTAGTGTTGTTATGTATGGTAGTGTTGTTATGTATGGTAGTGTTGTTATGTATGGTAGTGTTATGTATGGTAGTGTTGTTATGTATGGTAGTGTTATGTATGGTAGTGTTGTTATGTATGGTAGTGTTGTTATGTATGGTAGTGTTGTTATGTATGGTAGTGTTATGTATGGTAGTGTTATGTATGGTAGTGTTATTATGTATGGTAGTGTTATTATGTATGGTAGTTATTATGTTGGTTATGTATGGTAGTGTTGTTATGTATGGTAGTGTTATGTATGGTAGTGTTATGTATGGTAGTGTTATGTATGGTAGTGTTATTATGTATGGTAGTGTTTTATGTATGTAGTGTTGTGTATGGTAGTGTTGTTATGTATGGTAGTGTTGTTATGTATGGTAGTGTTTTATGTATGGTGTGTTGTTATGTATGGTAGTGTTATGTATGGTAGTGTTGTTATGTATGGTAGTGTTGTTATGTATGGTAGTGTTAGTTATGTATGGTAATGTATGGTAGTGTTGTTATGTATGGTAGTGTTATGTATGGTATGTTGTTATGTATGGTAGTGTTGTTATGTATGGTGTTGTTATGTATGGTAGTGGTAGTGTTATGTATGGTAGTGTTGTTATGTATGGTAGTGTTGTTATGTATGGTAGTGTTGTTATGTATGGTAGTGTTGTTATGTATGGTAGTGTTGTTATGTATGGTAGTGTTATTATATGGTAGTGTTATGTGGTGTATGTTATGTGTAGTGTTATGGTATGTTAGTGTGGTAGTGTTATGTATGGTAGTGTTGTTATGTATGGTAGTGTTGTTATGTATGGTAGTGTTATGTATTTATGTATGGTAGTGTTATGTATGGTAGTGTTGTTATGTATGGTAGTGTTGTTATGTATGGTAGTGTTATGTATGGTAGTGTTATGTATGGTAGTGTTGTTATGTATGGTAGTGTTATGTATGGTAGTGTTGTTATGTATGGTAGTGTTGTTATGTATGGTAGTGTTATTATGTATGGTAGTGTTATGTATGGTAGTGTTATGTATGGTAGTGTTATGTATGGTAGTGTTATGTGTGGTAGTGTTGTAATGTATGGTAGTGTTATGTATGGTAGTGTTATGTATGGTAGTGTTATGTATGGTAGTGTTATAATGTATGGTAGTGTTGTTATGTATGGTAGTGTTGTTATGTATGGTAGTGTGTTATGTATGGTAGTGTTGTTATGTATGGTAGTGTTGTTATGTATGGTAGTGTTGTTACGTATGGTAGTGTTGTTATGTATGGTAGTGTTGTTATGTGTATGGTAGTGTTGTTATGTGTGGTAGTGTTATGTATGGTAGTGTTGTTATGTATGGTATGGTGTTATGTATGGTAGTGTTATGTTATGTATGTAGTGTTGTTATGTATGGTAGTGTTGTTATGTATGGTAGTGTTGTTATGTATGGTAGTGTTATTATGTATGGTAGTGTTGTTATGTATGGTAGTGTTGTTATGTATGGTAGTGTTATTATGTATGTAGTGTTGTTATGTATGGTAGTGTTGTTATGTATGGTAGTGTTGTTATGTATGGTAGTGTTTGTTATGTGGTTGTTATGTATGGTAGTGTTGTTATGTATGGTAGTGTTGTTATGTATGGTAGTGTTGTTATGTATGGTAGTGTTGTTATGTATGGTAGTGTTATGTATGGTAGTGTTATGTATGTAGTGTTAGTGTTAGTGTATGTATGTTGTTATGTATGGTAGTGTTTATGGTATGTTGTTATGTATGTGTGTTGTTATGTATGGTAGTGTTATTATGTATGGTAGTGTTATGTATGGTAGTGTTGTTATGTATGGTAGTGTTATGTATGGTAGTGTTATGTATGGTAGTGTTATGTATGGTAGTGTTGTAATGTATGGTAGTGTTATGTATGGTAGTGTTGTTATGTATGGTAGTGTTATGTATGGTAGTGTTGTAATGTATGGTAGTGTTGTTATGTATGGTAGTGTTGTTATGTATGGTAGTGTTGTTATGTATGGTAGTGTTATGTATAGTGTTATTATGGTAGTGTTGTTATGTATGGTAGTGTTGTTATGTATGGTAGTGTTATTATGGTAGTATGGTGGTAGTTTGTTATGTATGGTAGTGTTATGTATGTATGTTGTTAATGTGTGGTAGTGTTATGTATGGTAGTGGTAGTGTTATGTATGGTAGTGTTATTATGTATGGTAGTGTTGTTAGTGTTATGTATGGTAGTGTTATGTATGGGTAGTGTTGTTATGTATGGTAGTGTTGTTATGTATGGTAGTGTTATGTATGGTAGTATGGTTGTTATTATATGGTATGTTGTTAGTGGTAGTGTTGTTATGTATGGTAGTGTTGTTATGTATGGTAGTGTTGTTATGTATGGTAGTGTTGTTATGTATGGTAGTGTTGTTATGTATGGTAGTGTTGTTATGTATGGTAGTGTTATGTATGGTAGTGTTGTTATGTATGGTAGTGTTGTTATGTATGGTAGTGTTATGTATGGTAGTGTTATGTATGGTAGTGTTGTTATGTATGGTAGTGTTGTTATGTATGGTAGTGTTGTTATGTATGGTAGTGTTGTTATTATGTTATGTGTGTTATGTATGGTATTGTTATGGTAGTGTTATGTATGGTAGTGTTGTTATGTATGGTAGTGTTGTTATGTATGGTAGTGTTGTTATGTATGGTAGTGTTGTTATGTATGGTAGTGTTGTTATGTATGGTAGTGTTGTTATGTATGGTAGTGTTGTTATATGGTAGTGTTGTTATGTATGGTAGTGTTGTTATGTATGTATGTTGTTATGTATGGTAGTGTGTGTTATGTATGGTAGTGTTGTTATGTATGGTAGTGTTGTATGGTAGTGTTGTTATGTATGGTAGTGTTGTTATGTATGGTGTGTTATGTATGGTAGTGTTGTTATGTATGGTAGTGTTATGTATGGTAGTGTTGTTATGTATGGTAGTTGTTATGTATGGTAGTGTTGTTATGTATGGTAGTGTTGTTATGTATGGTAGTGTTATGTATGTATGTTGTTATGTATGGTAGTGTTGTTATGTATGGTAGTGTTGTTATGTATGGTAGTGTTGTTATGTATGGTAGTGTTAATGTATGGTAGTGTTATGTATGTAGTGTTGTTATGTATGGTAGTGTTGTTATAGTGTTATTATGTATGGTAGTGTTGTTATGTATGGTAGTGTTATGTATGGTAGTGTTGTTATGTATGGTAGTGTTGTTATGTATGGTAGTGTTATGTATGGTAGTGTTATGTATGGTAGTGTTGTTATATGGTGGTGTTGTTGTATGGTAGTGTGGTAGTGTTATGTATGGTATGTTATGTATGGTAGTGTTGTTATGTAGTGTTGTAGTGTGGTAGTGTTATGTATGGTAGTGTTGTTATGTATGGTAGTGTTATTATGTGGTAGTGTTATGTATGGTAGTGTTGTTATGTATGGTAGTGTTATTATGTATGGTAGTGTTGTTATGTATGGTAGTGTTATGTTATATGGTAGTGTTGTTATGTATGGTAGTGTTGTTATGTATGGTAGTGTTATGTATGGTAGTGTTGTTATGTATGGTAGTGTTGTTATGTGGTACTGTTACGTGTGGTAGTGTTATGTATGGTAGTGTTGTTATGTATGGTAGTGTTGTTATGTATGGTAGTGTTATGTATGGTAGTGTTGTTATGTATGGTAGTGTTGTTATGTATGGTAGTGTTGTTATGTATGGTTAGTGTTGTTATGTATGGTAGTGTTGTTATGTATGGTAGTGTTATGTATGGTAGTGTTGTTATGTATGGTAGTGTTGTTATGTATGGTAGTGTTGTTATGTATGGTAGTGTTGTTATGTATGGTAGTGTTGTTATGTATGGTAGTGTTGTTATGTATGGTAGTGTTGTTATGTATGGTAGTGTTGTTATGTATGGTAGTGTTGTTATGTATGGTGTTGTTATGTATGGTAGTGTTGTTATGTATGGTAGTGTTGTTATGTATGGTAGTGTTATGTATGGTAGTGTTGTTATGTATGGTAGTGTTATGTATGGTAGTGTTGTTATGTATGGTAGTGTTGTTATGTATGGTAGTGTTGTTATGTATGGTAGTGTTATGTATGGTAGTGTTGTTATGTATGGTAGTGTTATGTATGGTAGTGTTATGTATGGTAGTGTTGTTATGTATGGTAGTGTTGTTATGTATGGTAGTGTGTTATGTATGGTAGTGTTGTTATGTATGGTAGTGTTATGTATGTAGTGTTAGTGTAGTGTTATGTATGGTAGTGTTGTTATGTATGGTAGTGTTATGTATGGTAGTGTTGTTATGTATGGTAGTGTTGTTATGTATGGTAGTGTTGTTATGTATGGTAGTGTTATGTATGGTAGTGTTGTTATGTATGGTAGTGTTGTTATGTATGGTGTTGTTATGTATGGTAGTGTTGTTATGTATGGTAGTGTTGTTACGTATGGTAGTGTTGTTATGTATGGTAGTGTTGTTATGTATGGTAGTGTTGTTATGTATGGTAGTGTTATGTATGGTAGTGTTGTTATGTATGGTAGTGTTATTATGTATGGTAGTGTTGTTATGTATGGTAGTGTTGTTATGTATAAGGTAGTGTTGTTATGTATGGTAGTGTTGTTACGTATGGTAGTGTTGTTATGTATGGTAGTGTTGTTATGTATGGTAGTGTTGTGTATGGTAGTGTTGTTATGTATGGTAGTGTTGTTATGTATGGTAGTGTTGTTATGTATGGTAGTGTTGTTATGTATGGTAGTGTTGTTATGTAGTGTTGTTATGTATGTATGGTAGTGTTGTTATGTATGGTAGTGTTGTTATGTATGGTAGTGTTTATATGTATGGTAGTGTTGTTATGTATGGTAGTGTTGTTATGTATGGTAGTGTTGTTATGTATGGTAGTGTTGTTATGTATGGTAGTGTTATGTATGGTAGTGTTGTTATGTATGGTAGTGTTTTAATGTATGGTAGTGTTGTTATGTATGGTAGTGTTGTTATGTATGGTAGTGTTGTTATGTATGGTAGTGTTGTTATGTATGTAGTGTTTTATGTATGGTAGTGTTGTTATGTATGGTAGTGTTTTAATGTATGGTAGTGTTGTTAATGTATGGTAGTGTTGTTATGTATGTAGTGTTAGGTGTTGTTATGTATGGTAGTGTTGTTATGTATGGTAGTGTTGTTATGTATGTAGTGTTGTTATGTATGGTAGTGTTGTTATGTATGGTAGTGTTGTTATGTATGTGTTAGTGTTGTTATGTATGGTAGTGTTGTTATGTATGGTAGTGTTGTTATGTATGGTAGTGTTGTTATGTATGGTAGTTGTTATGTATGGTAGTGTTGTTATGTATAGTGTTGTTATGTATGGTAGTGTTGTTATGTATGGTAGTGTTATTATGTATATGTTGTTATGTATGGTAGTGTTATGTATGGTAGT
Source organism: Oncorhynchus nerka (assembly GCF_034236695.1). Classification (NCBI taxonomy): domain Eukaryota; kingdom Metazoa; phylum Chordata; class Actinopteri; order Salmoniformes; family Salmonidae; genus Oncorhynchus; species Oncorhynchus nerka. The sequence continues at coordinate 97,248,771 of NC_088410.1, read as the reverse complement.
GTTGTTATGGTATGTTGTTATGTAGTGTTAGTATGGTAGTGTTATGTATGTATGGTATAGTGTTGTTATGTATGGTAGTGTTGTTATGTATGGTAGTGTTATTATGTATGGTAGTGTTGTTATGTATGGTAGTGTTGTTATGTATGGTATGTGTTGTTATGTATGGTAGTGTTGTTATGTATGGTAGTGTTGTTATGTATGGTAGTGTTGTTATGTATGGTGTTGTTATGTTGTTGTTATGTATGTGTTGTTATGTATGGTAGTGTTGTTACGTATGGTAGTGTTGTTATGTATGGTTGTGTTGTTAAGTATGGTGATGTTGTTAGTGTGGTACTGTTACGTGTGGTAGTGTGTTTGTCTGTGGGGTTTGCCAGGTTTGTAGGTGTATTTAGTCTCTCGGTAGAGGTAGAGCTGCAATGTATCATCAGGCCAGTCTCTGTGGGTAGAGGTAGAGGTAGAGGTAGAGGTAGAGGTACAGGTAGAGGTAGACCTGCACCTTGCCAACTCATTGTCTGTCTCCCTGTGTTTGTGATGACTGCTAATTGATATCTGAATGTGATCCCAGAATCACACGCACGCACGCACCCACACACACACGCACGCACGCACGCACGCACGCACGCACACATACACAAACACACACTGCACTGTTCTTCAAGTAAAGTTGTTTCTGTAACAATGGAGATTGTTAGAAGTGGTCCTTGTGCATACTGCAGTACCAAGCAAAAAGGCAGCACCTGCTCGTTTGATCTAAAATTAGTTAATGTCATTTTTGCTACATTAAATACATCCTTAATCCTGTGGACAAGTATCCTGCCTCTATTGTATTGTGTTTTGTAGAAAATAGGGGGTCATGTTAGCAGTAACTGCATAAAAAGTTACTGTGAAACCAAGGTAAATAAAATCAATTTTTCCTCATTTCCACGCTATGAGCAGTTACTGTCTTTTTGCTTGGTAGAGCAGGGTGGAGTTGTATGGGAATACGAGCCAACCTGAACTTTTCTCCCAGCTGTTCATACTCAGATTGGAGGGGAAAATTCTGTGTGGATTGTTACTTTGTTACTTTGTTACTTTGTTACTTTTTATACTTTTTCCAAATTTTGTCAACGTTTTTGTTAACGTTTAGTTGGGAAAGTAACTGAAAAGGTGCTTCAAGCACCACAACATATGGGTTTTTAAAACCAAGCCAACATTTGACCAATATTCTCAAATGGTTCGGGAGCAGTCAGTGACGATAGTTTGACTCTTCCACGGTGAGGTGTCAGCGCCCATCTCCTGCCATGTGTAACGCACTTTGATGCTTGTAAGGCTGAGCTGAGTTTTGGGGAACGATGACGTTAAGACGAGAATAAAATAAAAAACAGATGACTGAGCTTCCAAAGTTAGGTAGCTCGCCTAGCGTCACGGCTAAATCCTCTCCTTTGATAGGTGACTAGGAAGATTTTAAAGCCCTCTGGCATCTGGATTATAGCTGTGCAAAGTCGAGTGCTTTATCACTGCATGCAGAGGCTAATACGGCTGAGGGGCTTGGAGGGAGAGGACAGGAGAGGAGAGGAGAGGAGAGGAGAGGAGAGGAGAGGAGAGGAGAAGAGAGAGAGAGGAGGAGAAGGAGAGGAGGAGAGGAGGGAAGGAGAGAGGGGAGAAGAAGAGAGAAGAGGGGAGGGAGAGAAGATGGGATGGGGAGGGGTGGGGTCAGGAATAAGGAGAGAGGACAGGAGAGGAGGAAGAGAAGAGGAGAGGAGAGGAGATGAAATGGGGAGGGGTGGGGCCGGGAGTAAGGAGAGAGGAAAGAAGGGGAGAGGAGAGGAGGGAGAGAAGGAGAGGGGAGAGGAGAGGGAGAGGAGAGGAGAGGAGAGGGAGAGGAGAGGAGAGGAGAGGGAAGGAGGAGAGAGTAGAGGAAAGGGAGGAATGGGGACATGAGGAGAGGGGGACATGAGGAGAGGAGCTTTTGGAGAGGACAGGAGTGGAGGGAAGAGAAGAGAGGGGATAAGAAGGAGAGGAGACGGGGGAGGAGAGGAGAGGAGGGGAGGGGAGAGAAGATGGGGAGGAGTGGGGTCAGGAGTAAGGAGAGAGGACAGGAGAGGAGAGAAGGGGAGAGGAGATAGGACAGGAGAGGAGAGGAGAGAGGAGATGGGAGGGGTGGGGTCAGGGAGTAAGGAGAGGACAGGAGAGGAGAGGGAGAGAAGGGGAGAGGAGATAGGACAGGAGAGGAGAGGAGAGGAGATGGGAGGGTGGGTCAGGAGTAAGGAGAGAGGACAGGAGAGGAAAGAAGGGGAGATGAGAGGAGAGAAGAGAAGTGGAGAGGAGAGAGGACAGGAGAGGAGGGAAGAGAAGAGGATAGGAGAGGAGAGGAAAGGAGAGGAGAGGGGGAGGGAAGAGGAGAGGAGAGGAGAGGAGAGGAGGAGAGGAGAGGAGAGGGAGAGGAGAGGAGAGGAGAGGAGATGGGAGGAGAGAGGAGAGGAGAGAGGAGAGGGAGGAGAGGAGAGGAGAGGAGAGAGAGGAGAGGAGAGGAGGGAGGGAAGAGGAGAGGAGAGAGGAGAGGAGAGGAGAGGAGAGGAGAGGAGAGGAGAGGAGAGGAGAGGAGAGGAGAGGAGAGGAGAGGAGAGGAGAGGAGAGGAGAGGAGAGGAGAGGGAGGGAGGGAGAGGGAGGAAGAGGAGAGGGGGAGAGGGAGAGGAGAGGGAGAGGAGAGGAGGAGAGGAGGAGAGGGAGAGGAGAGGAGAGGAGAGGAGAGGAGAGGAAGGAGGAGGGAAGAGGAGAGGAAGGGAGAGGAAGGGGGACATGACCGAGAGGGCCATGAGGAGGGGATTTGGAGAGGACAGGAGAGGAGGGAAGAGAAGAGGAGAGGAGAGAAGGGGAGAGGAGATGAGAAGAGGAGAGGAGCTTTTTTTGTTGACTAACTCTTCCAGTTGTCTCTTGTGTTCTGAGGTAAAACTCAGCTGGTAATTTACAAGTACAGTACTTTATTCCCATTATTTATATAGATCACAGGAGGGTGGTGGCACCTTAATTGGGGAGGAGGACGGGCTTGTGTTAATGACTGGAGTGGAATCGGACACATGGTTTCCATGTGTTTGTTGCCATTCCATTTGTTCCGTTCCGGCCGTTGTTTTGTGCCGTTCTCCCCACTGCAGCCTCCTGTGATGTAGATGGGGCAGCAGCAACAGAGAGTAAGATGCAGGGACAGAGTAGTGTGTATTCCCAGTCTATTTATACTGGAGATGGGGCAGCAGCAACAGAGAGAGCACCAGATGCAGGGACAGAGTAGTGGGCTTGTGTCTATATACTGGAGATGGGGCAGCAGCAACAGAGAGAGCATACAGATGCAGGGACAGAGTAGTGTGTAGCGAGTCTATATACTGGAGATGGGGCAGCAGCAACAGAGAGAGCATACAGATGCAGGTACAGAGTAGTGTGTAGCGAGTCTATATACTGGAGATGGGGCAGCAGCAACAGAGAGAGCATACAGATGCAGGGACAGAGTAGTGTGTAGCGAGTCTATATACTGGAGATGGGGGCAGCAACAGAGAGAGAGCATACAGATGCAGGTACAGAGTAGTGTGTACTTCTATATACTGGAGATGGGGCAGCAGCAACAGAGGCTGCATACAGATGCAGGGACAGAGTTGTGTCATCGAGATTTTATACTGGAGATGGGGCAGCAGCAACAGAGAGGCATGTCAGATGCAGGGACAGAGTAGTGTGTAGGCCTGTCTCTGGAGATGGGGCAAGCAACAGAGAGGCATGTCAGATGCAGGGACAGATAGTGTGTAGCGAGTCTATATACTGGAGATGGGTGGATCTAATCACAGACTGTGTATCCCCTTCCGAGTGGAGGTAATCCATTACTTTGGTGTCTCAGGGACTGTCCATTTAGGCCTGTTCGATCTGTTGGTCAATCCAAGATTTTGTTTTAGTCGAGCTGTGGCAATCCATTGTGTAGGCCTGTCTCAGTGGACTAATCCATTGTGTAGGCCTGTCTCAGTGGACTAATCCATTGTGTAGGCCTGTCTGAGTGGACTAATCCATTGTGGAGGCCTGTCTCAGTGGACTAATCCATTGTGTAGGCCTGTCTGAGTGGACTAATCCATTGTGTAGGCCTGTCTCAGTGGACTAATCCATTGTGTAGGCCTGTCTCAGTGGACTAATCCATTGTGTAGGCCTGTCTCAGTGGACTAATCCATTGTGTAGGCCTGTCTGAGTGGACTAATCCATTGTGTAGGCCTGTCTCAGTGGACTAATCCATTGTGTAGGCCTGTCTGAGTGGACTAATCCATTGTGGAGGCCTGTCTGAGTGGACTAATCCATTGTGGAGGCCTGTCTGAGTGGACTAATCCATTGTGTAGGCCTGTCTGAGTGGACTAATCCATTGTGTAGGCTGCGGGGGGGGGGGGGGGGTACACCAGTATCACCAGTAGTATATTTACCATTTATTACCATCATTTCTAATCTACAATGTTTGTTTGGTTAAGGTCATTTCTGTTCATACAATTCAATTTGACTGTTCTCATTGTTGGAGAGAACACGTTGTTGTGAGGCAAAGGTTTTGATTTATCTCACTCCATTTTACGAGTTGTCTATTAATTCCTTGTCTTTTGTTTAGAGCGCTCCTGTCAATCTTGAGTAAGGACACGCACCTGATTACGTATAGAAATAAGCCTATAGGCTACCTGGCCTGCGCGCAAATGTAGGCCTATAAATGTGCCCATTTTGGTATCTGCTAGTATTTCTGATTGTCTTATCTCACCATCACAGTGGAGTTTCTCAAAGTCATTTTTTCTTCACCTCAAAAAAGCAAGTAAACAAAGTTTGTTTTTTTACAGCCATTGAGACTGAAAATGGTTCCTCAATGTGGCCTATTTAAAAAAATCTTTCCAGCTTTCTCCCTTTCGATAACCACTCAGCATGAAAGGAGTAAAATAATACATTTTCTGATCTGGTGGAAACCTATAGACTTACCTAATTACTTGCTGCGTCTGTCTGTCCGGAGCTCACTGGAGCCAGAGACTCTTGAGGTTCCAGAATATTTTATCCAATGTTGCAAGTTTGGTCGTGCAAGCTTCAGGCCAGACCCAAGTTAATAGTTGATCAAATGTTTCAAGTTCCTTGCAGACAGGCCATGCATAGCCAGTGTGATTTATAGGATATTTATTTTTATCGGGATATTTTCTACCTGCCGGCTGCAAAGTTTTGATTGGTTGCCTTTATGTAGGCAATTTTTTTACATATTGCCAATGGCAAAATAAGTTGCTTTTTGGATTTGTATAATTTGAATTTAAATCTAATTTTGATGAACCACATGACATTGATTTTGAGATATGAATACTTTATAATAAATGAAAATGAAACCGTTCCACTAAAATGTGTATATAAAAATCCTAACTGGCACGCAGATCAGTAGAAATGGTAAGATAACTTGGCACGCAGATCATTAGAAATGGTAAGATAACATGGCACGCAGATCAGTAGAAATGGTAAGATAACTTGGCACGCCAAATGGAAAAGATAACATCCACTAAATTCAGGAGCTTAAAGGCAGAAATGCGAAGGCCAGTAGAAATGGTAGTTCGGGTTGGAAACCAGATTAATACTATTCCATTTATTCCATCAGCCCAATAAAATGAGCCTGATCCTATAGCTCCTCCCACCAGCCTCCTCTGAAATGGCAAAATAACACTCACACGCACAGACACAACCCACAGGAAATGGTACTGCTCAAACAGGTGACGGTAGAAATGGAAGATGATTAGAGTCGTCTTTCTGTGTGAAATGGTAAAACACATGAGGAAGAACAAAAGCCGCCAGCCGTACTCGATAACTAGCTGGCGCCAGATAAACACTGACTTTGTCCCTTTGTCACTCTCCTTCTCTAGAAATGGCTAAGATAACAATATAACAATGCTGAATCTAAAGCTGGGAGAAAGAGAAGAACACTCTTCCCCTGACTGTGACAATGGAAGATAATTGTGTTGCACCAATCTGTGTGTTGACAAGGCTGTTGGAATACGCAGTGTGTGTGTGTGTGTGTGTTCCTGTGGGTGTGGTAAGATAACTGAAGTGTTTTATCTAATAGGGTAGAAATGGTAAGAACTCCAGCGACAATTATTGATGACAGGCCCCAATGGTAAGATAAGTTTATGGATCAAGAAATTAAGATAATTAAGACTGCAGATCATTTAAATGAAAATAATCCTCTTTCTCAGCTCACAGTAATGTGATAACATGTAGGACTTCAGAACACAGAAATGGTAAGATAACAGAGTGTCCGAGGTTTAATCTGTAGAAATGGTAAGATTTAATCTGAAGAGAGTAGTGAAATGGTAAGATAAGAGTAGTGTCTGAGGTTTAATAGAAATGGTAGTGTCTGAGGTTAAATCTGAAGAAATAGTGTAAGATAATCTGAAGAGAGTAGTGTCTGAGGTTTAATCTGAAGAGATAACTTCTGAGGTTTAATCTGAAGAAATAGTGTCTGATTTAATCTGAAGAGTAGTGTCAGAGGTTTAATCTGAAGAGAACAGTGTCTGAGGTTTAATCTGAAGATGAGTAGTGTCTGAGGTTTAATGGAAGAGATTAGTGTCCACTTTAATTCAGGAGTAAAGCGCAGAATCTGTAGAGAGGCCAGTAGGAGGTTTAATCTGAAGAGAGTAGTGTAAGAGGTTTAATCTGAAGAGAGTAGCCCGGAGGTTTAACAATGAGCCTGTCCTCCTATTTGATCTGAAGAGAGTAGTCCTCGGAGGTTTAATCTGAAGACACAGTGTCACACACACAATCTGAAGAGACAGGAACACAGGTTTAATCTCAAGAGAGTAGTGACTGAGGTTTAATCTGAAGAGATTAGTGTCTGAGGTTTTCTGTGTGAAAGTGAAACACATGAGGAATCTGAAGAAAGTGTCAGGTTTAACTGAACTAGTAGTGCCAGATTTAATCTGAAGAGAGTAGTGTCTGAGGTTTAATCTGAAGAGAGTAGTGTCAGAGGTTTTATTCTGAAGAGAGTAGTGTCTGGGGTTTAATCTGAAGAGAGTAGTGTCTGAGGTTTAATCTGAAGAGAGTAGTGTCAGAAGTGTAAGGTTTAATTTCTGAAGTGTAGTGTCTGAGGTTTTATTCTGAAGAGAATTTGCATTTGGGTATCCTGGAGACTTCCATGAATAGATCAACCGCTGGCAACATCATTTACTTCAATAATAATACCATAAACCCAATTTCCACCCCAATTATGTTGAAATAGCAGCACCTATAGTGCTCCACCATTCAATCTGGAAAATTAATGTCACCACCATGTAGTCTAATGGGCCAAAGATAGCCTGCTTCTCAATGTCTGTGTCTCAAAGTAATGATATTCCTCATGTAGTGCACTACATAATAGTGCAGGCAAGGATGGGCTAAAAAACTAGTGCACTACACAGGATTAGGATGGACTCCAGTCAAAAGTAGTGCACTACATTTGGAATTGGTTATGTTGGGCCATGGTCAACAGTAGTGCACTACATAGGGAATAGGGTGCTATCTGAGACGCAGACCTATAATAGCCCTGTTTTCTCCCCCTTCCTTCCAGATGATGGTCCTTACTCTAAAGGGAACAAGGACTCAGTGACAGACAATTTGATCTCCAGGAGAGAGTATCCCAGGTTTACATACTGAGTTTCTTTACTGTCTGGCTGCTCATCTCAGGTCTCTCTCTCTGGTCTCCCTGGTCTCTCTGGTATGTCTCTGGTCTCTCTGGTATGTCTCTGGTCTCTCTGGTATGTCTCTGGTCTTTCTGGTATGTCTCTGGTATTTCTGGTATGTCTTGGTCTCTCTGGTAGTGTCTCTGGTCTAATCTGGTAGTCTCTGGGTTCTAATCTCTGGTCTCTGGTAGTGTCTGGTCTCTCTGGTATGTCTTTGGTTGTATCTGGTCTCTCTGGTAGTGTCTAGTCTTATTCTGGTATGTCTCTGGTCTCTCTGGGTTTAATCTCTCTGGTATGTCTCTGGTCTTTTCTTCTGAACGTCTCTGGTCTCTGGGGTTTCTCTGGTATGTCTTTGGTATGTATCTGGTCTCTCTGGTATGTCTCTGGTCTTAATCTGGTATGTCTCTGTTCTTTCTGGTATGTCTCTGGTCTCTCTGAAGTATAGTGTCTGGGTCTTATTCTGGTATGTTGCTGGTCTTGGTCTCCTGGTCTCCTGGAGACTTCTCATGAAACATCAAGGCGGTGGCAACATTCTTTAGGTTCATGCTCTCAACATCCCATAAACCCTGCCTCACCAGGAGGATGTTAATAGCAGCACTATCATCTCCACCTGGATTACTGCAACATCTGGGCTCCCTGCCTGTGCCATTCACCCCCAACTCATCCAATGGGCCAGTCTGGTGTTCAACTGCTTCCCAATGTCTGTGTCTCACCCCGCTCCTCCGCTCTCTCCACTGGCTTCCAGTTGAGCTCGCACTACAAGACCATGGTGCAGTCAAGGATGTGAGGGGAAAAACTCAGTACCTACACAGGCTTAGATGGACCTACACCCAAACAAGTGCACTACATTTGGACCTCTGGCCTATGTTACCACTGAGTCAGTACAGTTCCGTGCAGCTACAGTCAAAACTGGGCTGCTCTGGCCCCCAATGGTGGAACAAACTCCCTAATAGCCCTGTTTTCAATCACCACCTTCCGGAGATGATGGTCCCCACTCTTTCAGGAATACCTAGGACTCACAGGGAAAGACAATTCCTTCTGACCTCCTTAAAGATTTAGATACACTATTGTAGTTTCTGTTCCACTGGATGTCTTAAGGTGAACTCACTCTGGATAAGGTCTCTGCTCTCTCTGTAATGTCCCTGGTCTCTAAATGTATGTCTCTGGTCTCTCTGGTATGTCTCTGGTCTCTCTGGTATGCCTCTGGTCTTTCTGGTATGTCTCTGGTCTCTCTGGTATGTCTCTGGTCTCTCTGGTATGTCTCTTGTCTCTGGTACGTATCTGGTCTCTCTGGTATGTCTTTGGTCTGTATCTGGTCTCTCTGGTATGTCTTTGGTATGTCTCTGGTCTCTCTGGTATGTCTCTGGTCTCTCTGGTATGTCTCTGGTCTCTCTGGTATGTCTCTGTTCTTTCTGGTATGTCTCTGGTCTCTGGTACGTATCTGGTCTCTCTGGTATGTCTTTGGTATGTATCTGGTCTCTCTGGTATGTCTCTGGTCTCTCTGGTATGTCTCTGTTCTTTCTGGTATGTCTCTGGTCTCTCTGGTATGTCTCTGGTCTCTCTGGTATGTTGCTGGTCTCTGGTCTCCCTGGTCTCTCTGGTATGTCGTTCTCAACTAACATCAAGGCGGTGGCCCGTTCTTGTAGGTTCATGCTCTACAACATCCGCAGAGTACGACCCTGCCTCACACAGGAAGCAGCGCAGGTCCTAATCCAGGCACTTGTCATCTCCCGTCTGGATTACTGCAACTCGCTGTTGGCTGGGCTCCCTGCCTGTGCCATTAAACACCTACAACTCATCCAGAACGCCGCAGCCCGTCTGGTGTTCAACCTTCCCAAGTTCTCTCACGTCACCCCGCTCCTCCGCTCTCTCCACTGGCTTCCAGTTGAAGCTCGCATCCGCTACAAGACCATGGTGCTTGTCTACGGAGCTGTGAGGGGAACGGCACCTCAGTACCTCCAGGCTCTGATCAGGCCCTACACCCAAACAAGGGCACTGCGTTCATCCACCTCTGGCCTGCTCGCCTCCCTACCACTGAGGAAGTACAGTTCCCAGCGCAGCCCAGTCAAAACTGTTCGCTGCTCTGGCCCCCAATGGTGGAACAAACTCCCTCACGACGCCAGGACAGCGGAGTCAATCACCACCTTCCGGAGACACCTGAAACCCCACCTCTTTCAGGAATACCTAGGATAGGATAAAGTAATCCTTCTCACCCCCCTTAAAAGATTTAGATGCACTATTGTAAAGTGGCTGTTCCACTGGATGTCTTAAGGTGAACGCACTCTGGATAAGTGCGTCTGCTAAATGACTTAAATGTAATGTAAATGTATGTCTCTGGTCTCTCTGGTATGTCTCTGGTCTCTCTGGTATGCCTCTGGTCTTTCTGGTATGTCTCTGGTCTCTCTGGTATGTCTCTGGTCTCTCTGGTATGTCTCTTGTCTCTCTGGTATGTCTCTGGTCTTTCTGGTATGTGTCTGGTCTCTCTGGTATGTCTCTGGTCTCTCTGGTATGTCTCTGGTCTTTCTGGTATGTCTCTGGTCTCTCTGGTATGTCTCTGGTCTCTCTGGTATGTCTCTGGTCTTTCTGGTATGTCTCTGGTCTCTCTGGTATGTCTCTGGTCTCTCTGGTATGTCTCTGGTCTTTCTGGTATGTCTCTGGTCTCTCTGGTATGTCTCTGGTCTCTCTGGTATGTCTCTGGTCTCTCTGGTATGTCTCTGGTCTCTCCCTGGTATCTTTCTCTGGCTCTCCATGGTATGTCTCTTCCTCTCTGGTCTTTCTCTCTGTATGTCTCTCTCTCTCTCTGGTATGTCTCTGGTCTCTCTGGTCTCTTTCTCTCTGGCTCTCCATCTCACAGTTCTCTTCCTCTCTCTGGTCTTTCTCTCTCTCTCTCTCTCTCTCTGTCTGTCATTTTGCTGTTCTGGTCTCTTTCGTCAGGTCTTCATCTCTCTGGTCTCTTTCTCTCTTGTCTCTATCTCTCTGGATGGGTGTCTAAAGGTTCTCCCTCTGATTGGGCCTGGATGGTGTAAACTCTGGTTCTCTCCTCTCTCTGGATGGGTGTAAACTAAAGGTTCTCTCTCTGATTGGGCTCTGTCTGATTTGCTGTTTCTGCTCTCTGTCAGGCGTTCGCTCTGCTGATTGGGCCTGGATGGGTGTAAACTAAAGTTTCTCCCTGCTGATTGGGCCTGGATGGGTGTAAACTAAAATGTTCTCCCCTGCTGGTTGGGACTGGATGGGTGTAAACTAAAGGTTCTCCCTGCTGATTGGGCCTGGATGGGTGTAAGCTAAAATGTTCTCCCCTGCTGGTTGGGACTGGATGGGTGTAAACTAAAGGTTCTCCCTGCTGATTGGGCCTGGATGGGTGTAAACTACATGTTCTCCCTGCTGATTGGGCCTGGATGGGTGTAAACTAAAAGGTTCTCCCTGCTGATTGGGCCTGGATGGGTGTAAACTAAAGGTTCTCCCTGCTGATTGGGCCTGGATGGGTGTAAACTAATGTTCTCCCTGCTGATTGGGCCTGGATGGGTGTAAACTAAAAGGTTCTCCCTGCTGATTGGGCCTGGATGGGTGTAAACTAAAGGTTCTCCCTGCTGATTGGGCCTGGATGGGTGTAAACTAAAGGTTCTCCCTGCTGGTTGGGCCTGGATGGGTGTAAACTAAAGGTTCTCCCTGCTGGTTGGGCCTGGATGGGTGTAAACTAAACGTTTCTCCCTGCTGATTGGGCCTGGATGGGTGTAAACTAATGTTCTCCCTGCTGATTGGGCCTGGATGGGTGTAAACTAAAGGTTCTCCCTGCTGGTTGGGCCTGGATGGGTGTAAACTAAACGTTTCTCCCTGCTGGTTGGGCCTGGATGGGTGTAAACTAAACGTTTCTCCCTGCTGATTGGGCCTGGATGGGTGTAAACTAAAGGTTCTCCCTGCTGATTGGGCCTGGATGGGTGTAAACTAAAGGTTCTCCCTGCTGGTTGGGCCTGGATGGGTGTAAACTAAAGGTTCTCCCTGCTGATTGGGCCTGGATGGGTGTATACTAAAGGTTCTCCCTGCTGATTGGGCCTGGATGGGTGTAAACTAAAGGTTCTCCCTGCTGGTTGGGCTTGGATGGGTGTAAACTAAAGGTTCTCCCTGCTGGTTGGGCCTGGATGGGTGTAAACTAAAGCGTGTAGATGAAGATGATGGGGAGTCTGTATTCTGCTGCTCATACTCCCTGGCCGTGCAAGCTGCTTCGCCTCTAATTTTCTGTGCATATTGCAAAGCGTTCTACGATGATAACTGGAATTAGCTTGATGAACGTAATTGGGGGATTGAAACCAGCTGTGTAAAACAAAGACAAAACAAATGCAACAAGGAACAAGGAGAGGGACCGACTTCGGCGGAAGTCGTGACACAAGGCTTTGGAAGAACATAACACTGTATTCTCACATAACTGCTGAAGAAAGAAGACCTGCTGGGGGGGAAAGCAAACATGCAGCAGTACTTCTTTCTTCAGCCATTGTGTGAGAATACTGTGTTCGGTTCTTTCAAAGCCTTGTGTCACGACTTCCACCGAAGTCGGTCCCTCTCCTTGTTCGAGCGGCGTTCGGCGGTCGACGTCACCGGCCTTCTAGCCATCGCTGATCCACTTTTCATTTTCCATTTGTTTTGTCTTTGTCTTACACACCTGGTTTCAATCCCCAACTTACTTGTTCATTATTTAACCCTCTGTTCCCCCCATGTTGGTTTGTGAGTGATTGTTCATTGTACATTGGTCCGTTATTGTGGCTGGCATTGTTGCTTTGTATTTTGGTTTATTTTTGAGTAAAGTACGTTGATTACTCATATCTGCTCTCCTGCGCCTGACTCTATACACCAGCTACACAAAGGACCCATTAAACATTGACTGCTGTACAGAAATACTACCTAACTCCTTATGATAAAAGAGAGCCGTGTAACTTTCTTACGGTGCTGAATGTCATAAGATGTAATATTTGAAGGAGTATAATGTTCATTGTGATTTAAAATGGAATCCTCTAGACTAGCACCAGCTTGTATTTAAACACAGAATTTCATCTCAAATTCAACATTTCACCGTTAAATTCGGACTGTATCCCGAGGCTAAATGTGAAGTGGTATAATTACAGTGTGTTGTTACTAGGGCTGTTACTAGGGCTGTTGCGGTGACTGTATTACCGCCAAACCGGCAGTCACGAGTCATGAAGGCAGTCAAATTTCACTTGACCGTTTAGTCACAGTAATTAGGCTTCTCCAAGCTCCGATGCTGCTGATGGTTATTAGTAGTCTACTAATCTTGCTAACTGCCTGGTACTCAGCACTCTTTTGTCCCTCTAATCACTCTGACATCAATGCAAATGTAATCGAAAATCAAATCAAACACTTCATGAGAGCCCATGAGCTCATGTTGCACAACATTTCTATTGGCTATGCAATCATACAAGAAAACAGAGTGATGGCCTCTATTAAAAAGAGGAGGATCCCATCAGCTTTCTATAGGCTAGGCCTGCTATATTTATTTCTCAACTTTCCTAATATTAAACACATTGCTTCTATTTACAACAGGAGTATAGCCTACCTGGATTTCATCAAATTGAAGCACCGGAAAAGCATACTCTCTATTTAAGTGCATAGATTACATGTATATATTATCCCATTGCCCCTGTTTCAAATCAAATAAAAAATCAAATCACATTTATTTGTCACATACACATGGTTAGCAGATGTTAATGCGAGTGTAGCGAAATGCTTGTGCTTCTAGTTCCGACAATGCAGTAATAACCAATGAGTAATCTAACCTAACAATTCCACAACTCCTACCTTATACACACAAGTGTAAAGAGATAAAGAATATGTACATAAAGATATATGAATGAGTGATGGTACAGAGCGGCACAGGCAAGATGCAGTAGATGGTATAGAGTACAGTATATACATATGAGATGAGTAATGTAGCGTATGTAAACATTATATTAAGTGGCATTGTTTAAAGTGGCTAGTAATACATTTTTTACATCAATTCCATCAATTTCCATTATTAAAGTGGCTGGAGTTGAGTCAGTATATTGGCAGCAGCCACTCAATGTTAGTGGTGGCTGTTTAACAGTCTGATGGCCTTGAGATAGAAGCTGTTTTTCAGTAACTCGGTCCCTGTTTTGATGCACCTGTACTGACCTCGCCTTCTGGATGATAGCAGGGTGAAAAGGCAGTGGCTCGGGTGGTTGTTGTCCTTGATAATATTTATGGCCTTCCTGTGACATTGGGTGGTGTAGGTGTCCTGGAGGGCAGGTAGTTTGCCCCTGGTGATGCGTTGTACAGACCTCACTACCCTCTTGGAAAGCCTTACGGTTGTGGGCGGAGCAGTTGCCGTACCAGGCGGTGATACAGCCCGACAGGATGCTCTCGATTGTGCATCTGTAGAATTTGTGAGTGCTTTTGGTGACAAGCCGAATTTCTTCAGCCTCCTGAGGTTGAAGAGGTGTTGCTGCGCCTTCTTCACAACGCTGTCTGTGTGGGTGGACCAATTCAGTTTGTCCGTGATGTGTATGCCGAGGAACTTGAAACTTACTACCCTCCCCACTACTGTCCCGTTGATGTGGATAGGGGTGCTCCCTCTGCTGTTTCCTGACGTCCACAATCATCTCCTTTGCTTTGTTGACGTTGAGTGTGAGGTTATTTTCCTGACACTCCGAGGGCCCTCACCTCCTCCCTGTAGGCCGTCTCGTCGTTGTTGGTAATCAAGCCTACCACTGTAGTGTCGTCTGCAACTTGATTTATTGAGTTGGAGGCGTGCATGGCCACGCAGTCGTGGGTGAACAGGGAGTACAGGAGAGGGCTCAGAACGCACCCTTGTGGGGCCCCAGTGTTGAGGATCAGCAGGGTGGAGATGTTGTTACCTACCCTCACCACCTGGGGGCGGCCCGTCAAGAAGTCCAGTACCCAGTTGCACAGGGCAGGGTCGATGATGAGTTTGGAGGGTACTATGGTGTTAAATGCTGAGCTATAGTCGATGAGCAGCATTCTCACATAGGTATTCCTCTTTTCCAGATGGGTTAGGGCAGTGTGCAGTGAGTTTGCGATTGCGTCGTCTGTGGACCTATTGGGGCGGTAAGCAAAATGGAGTTGGTCTAGGGTGTCAGGTAGGGGGGAGGTGATATGGTCCTTGACTTGTCTCTCAAAGCACTTCATGATGACGGAAGTGAGTGCTACGGGGCAATAGTCGTTTAGCTCAGTTCAGTTACCTTCGCTTTCTTGGGAACAGGAACAATGGTGGCCCTCTTGAAGCATGTTGGAACAGCAGACTGGGATAAGAATTGATTGAATATGTCCGTAAACACACCAGCCAGTTGGTCTGCGCACGCTCTGAGGACTTGGCTGGGGATGCCGTCTGGGCCTGCAGCCTTGCGAGGGTTAACAAGTTTAAATGTTTTACTCACGTCGGCTGCAGTGAAAGAGAGCGCGCAGGTTTTGGTAGCGGGCCCTGTCAATGGCACTGTATTGTCTTCAAAGCGAGCAAAAAAGTTATTTAGTCTGTCTGGGAGCAAGACATCCTGGTCCGCGAAGGGGGCTGGTTTTCTTTTTGTAATCCGTGATTGACTGACGACCCTGCCACATACCTCTTGTGTCTGAGCCGTTGAATTGCTACTCTACTTTGTCTCTATACTGACGCTTAGCTTGTTTGATTGCCTTGCGGAGGGAATAGCTACACTGTTGGTATTCGGTCATGTTTCTGGTCACCTTGCCCTGATTAAAAGCAGTGGTTCGCACTTTCAGTTTTGAGCAAATGCTGCCATCAATCCACGGTTTCTGGTTTGGGAATGTTTTAATCGTTGCTGTGGGTATAACATCGCCAAAGCACTTTCTAATGACCTCGCTCACCGAATCAGCGTATTCGTCAATGTTGTTGTTTGACGCAATGCGGAACATATCCCAATCCACGTGATCGAAGCAGTCTTGAAGCGTGGAATCAGATTGGTCCGACCAGCGTTGAACAGACCTGAGCGCGGGAGCTTCTTGTTTTAGTCTCTGTCTGTAGGCTGGAAGCAACTAAATGGAGTCGTGGTCAGCTTTTCCGAAAGGAGGGCGGGGGAGGGCCTTATATGCGTCATGGAAGTTAGAATAACAATGATCCAGGGTTTTACCAGCCCTGGTAGCACAATCAATATGCTGATAGAATTTAGGGAATCTTGTTTTCAGATTAGCCTTGTTAAAATCCCCAGCTACAATGAATGCAGCCTCAGGATATATGGTTTCCAGTTTACATAGAGTCAAATAAAGTTTGTTCAGGGCCATCGATGTGTCTGCGTGGGGGGGAATTCCCTTGGTAGATAATGCCGTTGACATTTGATTGTGAGGAATTCTAAGTCAGGTGAGCAGAAGGACTTGAGTTCCTGTATGTTGTTATGATCACACCACGTCTCGTTAATCACAAGTCATACCCCCCGCCGATCCATTGTCCTGGGTGGAAAAACACAGGATCCTCTTCGGGAGAGTCATATTCCTGGTCTTAATGATGGTGAGTTGACGTTGCTCTTATATTCAGTAGTTCTTCTCGACTGTATGTAATGAAACCTAAGATGACCTAGGGTACCAATGTAAGAAATAACACGTAAAAAAAAAATACTGCATAGTTTCCTAGGAACGCGAAGCGAGGCGGCCATCTCTGTCAGCGCCGGAAGTAACCATGTTTCTAAACAGATGCATGATAATGGTCCATTCTAAATCAAAACTAATTTCACACATATATATATATATTTTTTTTTAACCTTTATTTAACCTGGCAAGTCAGTTAAGAACAAATTCTTATTTTCAATGACGGCCTAGGAACAGTGGGTTAACTGCCTGTTCAGGGGCAGAATGACAGATTTGTACCTTGTCAGCTCGGGGGTTTGAACTTGCAACCTTCCGGTTACCAGTCGAACACTCTAACCACTAGGGGCAGAACGACAGATTTGTACCTTGTCAGCTCTTTTTCTAATCATAGAGGGTTTGAACGTGCAACCTTCCGGTTACTAGTCCAACACTCTAACCACTAGGCTTTACAATAAGTCAAGAGAAGATGAAATCAAGAATAGTCGGATGGGTGACAATATTTGCCTATCAATTGTATATTATCACTTGTGAATAATGCCCAGCGCCTTTTGTGACTTTTTCTAATCATAGTCACACACCTCATGTTTTCTAGCCCATAAGCCTATAATATGTTTGCATCACAACTAGTGTCCAAATAACTTCTTCATATTAAGCACATTAATCCACTTTACAAGGGGTGTAGAGCCTAACTAGTATTAACAAGGGGTGTAGAGCCTAACTAGTATTAACAAGGGGTGTAGAGCCTAACTAGTATTAACAAGGGGTGTAGAGCCTAACTACATATATAAGCAGCGTGTGAGTTTCATGTTTGGGGAAGATAATTTTCACCATAAAAATGCACCTTTATAATAAAAGCATTACATGTATAATTGTATTTGCAGTCTCTTTTGATAGTGGTGTTTTCCGCTAATGGAACATTTATAGCCTACTACTGTGTTCGCATTGCTGCGCTTATAATGTGAATAAATAGTCTTAATAGTTCATCAACATTTTAAGCTAAATGTTCTGATCTGTTGCGTCAGACACATTGCATTAAAAATGTTTGGGATGTGTGGTGCATTCATTTGGGATCTATCACATCCTACCACTGTCCCAGACTATGTTTGGAATATTTATTTCTCGCAAAGAATATAATAGATTGACCTTTTTACAGTACTATGGGGGATAGTAGATTGACATAGGCTAGTGCTCTTGCTGTTTGTTAGGGCTACTCATCTTGTTGGCTGACGAAAAGTAAATGTGGACAGTTCTTCCAATATCTTCAATATGCACCTCGGAATTGGATAAGGACCTGCACAGTTGCGTCCCCTAAGTGTCTGTCTTCACTTGTAGCCTGTGAGAAACTCCCGATCACGTGATGGAGAGCCATGTGAGTGAGAGCACGCAGCACTCAGGGAGAATGGAACAACGGGGATGCCGCCGAGAAATTCAAGGCATTATGAAGTGCTTGTCAAATTGTGAATGAGAGACTGACGAAGAGTGTAGAGCCTACGCAAAAAACAACAAAGCTGAGCTCATGCCTTTCAAGTTGCTTTTTTCAAATCATCATTAGTCGCATCGTACAGCCTTACAATGTATTACAAAACAAAACATATAACCTAAGGTTTGTAGAACAACTAAAGTTACATTAATAACTCTAAATTGAGCATATAATAATACCTGTTAACCGCTAAACACAGAATAGTGCGCCCTCCCTCAAATCATTTGGAGACAAAATCCATTCTATTTTATTCACCTTTGTTCAATTGTATTCTATAAAATAATATACAATAATAAAATAATATAAAATAATGCCACGGAATTCTAAGCAAATCTTGTCTGTTAAATGAACTAGTGTAGCCCACAGCCATATGGCCTAGACAGATCGGGACCTGACATAAGGACAAGTCAGAATATGCTATTCTGTTCTGAAATAGACTACATTTTCTTCATATCATGCTTCTTTAGACCTATCTAAATAAATAATGGATTTATTGTGATAGGCTAAATGTAGGCTAAATTACATGGATTTACATGGATAAAATGTAGATGTTCCAAAGGTCTGCATCAGTGTCTTGTAGGCTGTGTGTGGAAGCCAGGAGTTGCTAAATGTGTTTATGTTAATT
This sequence comes from Oncorhynchus nerka, assembly GCF_034236695.1. NCBI lineage: Eukaryota > Metazoa > Chordata > Actinopteri > Salmoniformes > Salmonidae > Oncorhynchus > Oncorhynchus nerka. The sequence goes on along the minus strand of NC_088410.1, from coordinate 97,230,427 downwards.
ACCGGTCAATTACCGTGAGACCGGCAGTTATTTGCTTGACAATCACCGGCTGACAAAACTAATTGTTACTGTGTGTTTAAATACCATGCAGAACATGGCTTTTTTAATTACAGTGTGGTGATGAGTATATGTTTGAAGTGGAACTGGCTACTTTGCAGATATGATACAAACAGATCGACCACCAATTTGAAATTGTGTTTTTTACATTGGATAACAGTAGAGACTCAGAGCTACAAAATGATATATCATACAGTTGAGGAACATTGAGACAGTTTTTATGCTTCTGAATGTTGATATACTTGTAACCCCACTTTTGAGAAAATGTCCCTTGAATGTTTTGGTACCTACTGGAGAGCTCTTCTTTGTCTACACCTATTCAGCAGCGTTCAGCAGTGTCATAGCCACCATGCAGGAAATGATGCACTATTGTAAAGTGGCTGTTCCACTGGATGTCATAAGGTGAACGCACCAATTTGTAAGTCGCTCTGGATAAGAGCGTCTGCTAAATGACTTAAATGTAAATGTAAATGTATGAACCTGCAGGTAGCTAAAGCTAACCAACTAGGTTCAGTGTTAGATAGCTAGCTAACATTAGGCTATAACAAGAAATGCAAATGTATTTCTGAGATACAAATAATATTACTACACAGATCGTATACGTAACGTTCGCTAGCTAGCTAACAGAACACTTTCACTTCCAACGAAAACGACTTTCTGAAAAAAAATAGAAATGTATAACGTCTGAAAATGTAGCTAGACTCTTACCTGTATACGTGGATGAACGCTTCAGACTGAAACCAGTGGTGTTTGAAACTGAAGCCCATAGAAGAACGTAAAGAGACCATATCTTAAAACTCTAGTTGTTTCCCAAATGGCACCCTTTTTCCTTTATAGTGCACTACTTTGACCAGAGCCTCAATCAAAAATGATGCACGACATAGGGAATAGGGTGCCATTTAGGACCGTAGTAAGACATCCTGTGTCGTTTCCGTATTGTTTGTACAGCCCGCATGTGCAGGAAGTAGTCCATCACAACTTTTTTCCACTGATCTTTGTCGATAACGCCTACTAAATTCAGGGCACTGATATTGTTGAGAGCTGTTGCAACACTTTTTCAATTCTCCTTGGCTAATGTTAAATATTTCAAAAAGGCCAAAGTAGCAAGGATTATCTTCACATACTGAGCAGCTCATGTTATAGTGTACATAATCGTCCCTGTGCCCAAGAACACCAATGTTACCTGCCTAAATGACTACCGACCTGTAGCACTCACGTCTGTAGCCATGAAGTGCTTTTAAAGGCTGGTCATGGCTCACATCAACACCATCATCCCAGAAACCCTAGACCCACTCCAATTCGCATACCGCCCCAACAAATCCACAGATGACGCAATCTCAGTGTGTTGTGAAATCTGTGAATGTATTGTAATGTTTTTAAAATTGTATAACTGCCTTAATTTTGCTGGACCCCTGGGAGAGTACGTGAGGCCTTGGCAGCAGCTAAGCAGCAGCTAATGTAGATCCCTAATAAAATACAAATACTCCATACCGCCCTTTCCCACCTGGACAAAAGGAACACCTATGTGAGAATGCTGTTCATTGACTACAGCTCAGCGTAGTCCTTCAAAGCTCATCACAAAACTAAATACCCTGGGACTAAACACCTCCCTGTGCAACTGGATCCTGGACTTCCTGACGGGCCATGCCCAGGTGGTAAGGGTAGGCAACAACACATCTGCAAAGCTGATCCTCAACACGGTGGCCCCTCAGGGGTGCGTGCTTAGTCCCCTCCTGTATTCCCTGTTCACCCACGACTGCATGGCCAAGCACAACTCCATCACCATCATTAAGTTTGTCGACAACTCAACAGTGGTAGGCCTGATCACCGACAACGATGAAATAGCTTATAGGGAGGAGGTCAGAGATCTGGCCGTGTGGTGCCAGGACAACAATCTCTCTCTCAACGTGATTAAGACAAAGGAGATGATTGTGGACTACAGGAAAAGTAGTGCCGAGCACTTCCCCATTCTCACCGACGAGGCTGTAGTGGAGCAGGTTGAGAGCTTCAAGTTCCTTGGTGTCCACATCACCAACAAACTATCATGGTCCAAACACACCAATAATGTCGTGAATAGGGCGCACCAAGAATGTTGTGAACAGTCTCCCCTCAGGAAAGTGAAAAGATTTGGCGTTGGTCCCCAGATCCTCAAAAAGTTCCACCGTTGCACCGTCGAGAGCATCCTGACCAGTTGCATCACCGCCTGGTATGGCAACTGCCTGGCATCCGACCGTAAGGCGCTACAGAGGGGAGTGAGTACAGCGCAGTACATCACTGGGGCTTCCTGCCATCCAGGACCTACAGTATATACTAGGCGGTGTCAGAGGAAGGCCCAAAAATTGTCAAAGACTCCAGTCACCCAAGCCATAGACTGTTCTCTCTGCTACCGCACGGCAAGCGGTACCGGAGTGCCAAGTCTAGGTCTAAAAGGGTTCTTAACAGCTTCTACCCCTTAAAGGGCTAATCAAATGGCTGCCCAGACTATTTGCATTGACCTCCCATTTATTTTTATTATAATTGTTTTGTGTGTTGCTGCTACTCGCTTTTTATTAACTTTGCATATTCACTTTACCCCTACCTACATCTAGATATTACCTCAATCACCTCGACTAAGTAATACACATTGACTCGGTAGCCTCATCATTGTTATTTTATTGTTACTTTTCATTTTCTTTACTCTTTTTCCTTCAACTGCATTGTTGGTTAAGGGCTTGTAAGTAAGCATATCACGGTAAGGTACAACACCTGTTGTGTTCCGCACAAATAACATTTGATTTGATTTGATGTTATAGACAGAAGCATGCCATATGGCAGACCAATCTGAACTCATCTCTTGGCATGTCCAGCCCATTCATTATCTCAGCCAATCATGGCTAGGGGGAAGATTCCTGTCTTTTTCTGTGGCTAAACCAACTAGGCCTGTAACTTAACAATTGTATTCGTATTTACAGATGGAATACAAGTTTGTTATTAAGGCACATGAAAGTTCACATGTTCCAGAAGATATTTCTGTCAAATTCCTCTCCTGTGAAGTAGTGATGTGCGACATATGCCTACCTTCCTGAAACGGGTCACATATCAGGCAAAAATATAAAATTCACTGTTTATTCTACCAACAAAAAAACAACTTTTATGAGAGGTTTTAAAAATAGGTTATATTTCATTCCAAATTCCATAAGGCGTTGTTGTCAGAATAGATGGATGCAGTTCAATGCATGATTCATATAACTCACCGATACATTTCTTGGTAGTACAAAACATATTACTATCCGGTTGTAAATCACAGCTGGCCTGGTACATCGTCTGCTGCCTCCATTCAGGATGCACTGGTTCAGTTTCAATGACTCAATATTCTGGACAAAAATGGATGAATGTCACTAAGGCTGGGAATGTCAATACAATCAAACTAGCAAGGGCAATGATCACAAGTCAGTTATAACATGGCTAATAGGCTAGCGTATCTATTTATTTAGTAGCTAATAACACGGAGCCTAACATGACCTAGCTAGCTGCTGGGAGGACGTCATGTCATTGGACGAGTGGGTAAGTGGCAGAGTCCCACCCCCCCATATTGTTTTTCTGTGGCTACAGCTAGAGATGCAGTTGCCAGTTGACTCAGAGGGGTTGGGGGTTAAATGCAGAAGACACATTTCAGTTGAAGACATTCGTATCCCTCTGTCCCTTTCATTTGGGTAGCTAGAAATGTGAATCACTTTGCTAGCTACGCTGAACTTGGACGACTGTTATCCACAGTTAACATATCTCTTAGTTGTCAATCAAATGTATTTCGTATCAATCAAATGGGCGGGCAGGCAGATCCCATTCAGTTGTCAAAATGTTGGTTGGGACAAGCATGCTTTGGCAGGCAAGCTGCAGAAGGACGAGCAGGCTACTATTCCCCATCGTTTATCAGTGCAATTATGACGGCCAACTAGCTGGAAAAGTTTGAGAGAGTTTCTCAGTATTTCCCCAACTCGGTCCTGGGGATCACACAGGGTGCACGTTTCGTTTTGGTTTTTGCACGACACAGCTGATTCAAATAATCAAAGCTTGATGATCAGTTGTGTTGTGCTAGGGGGCAAAAAAAAAAAACATGTACCCCTTGGGGTCCCCAGGACGGAGTTTGGGAAACGCTGGTTTATCTACTCTTACCTCATTAGATTTTATCTCATCTCGCTGTGGCTAGCATTAGTTATTGATCTTGGGGAGGGAGAGATAGCCTACCTGTTCATGGTTGTTTGATCAATAAGGCGATAATGTTCCCAAATGTTAAAGGACTCCCGTTGGTATTTACATATTTGCAGAAATCCATTCAGGTGTATTTTATGGCTTTTGGCCAATGCTTACCAATTGCTTTAAAGTCGCACTGTTGCTACTGCCAAAGTGAAAGATGGAAGGCCCGTGTGGCAAATGACTTATAGGCCTACTGTAGCTCTGATTGGCTGTGGCGCACCATTCTGTCTAGAGTCCTGGACAACACTGACACATTTGCATTAGGGTTTATTTTACCGCTCTATTTATGCTGTAGAATTTCCCCAAATGCCTTAGTATACGTAACTCCGCGTCATTCCCATTCGACAGAAATATGAAAACGTGAAAATATCTAAGTGCTCGCTTGTCAAAAAAATGCAAGCAAATACGTCATATTCTTCCTGGGGGTATATATGAACAGATTTCTATACGATTTCACGTAGCTGTCAGTTCCACTTTAAACACCATGCAGAACACCATCTCCCCTCACAGTGTAACACCAAGTGTGACTAAATATTGAGGTGATACTGTTAAAATGAGACAAATCCATGCTGAGAAATGGGTCCCTTTTTTTTTAGAAATGTATATTTTCCTGGTATTCCTATTAATTATTAACATTTGAGCTTTTAATTCATGTATTTACAGTGGTACATGTTATTTTCTAGAGGAAGAACATTTTGCTTCATAAAGTAGCTAGAAATCATATAGGTCCCATATAGGCAGTATGTCAATCAATTAAACCAAAAAAAAAACGAATTTTCTGGTGCTCCTAGATTTCATTTGGTGCTCCTAACTTTTTAAAGTTGGGAGCACCAGTGCTGCCAATGATAAGTGTTCATTTAGAGCCCCCTGCATTTGATACATATTCTACATGTGAACGCGGTTCAGGTAAGGTGGCATATAGTTCCATCAGATACACATCTCTGGGACTATTGAGACACTGAGATGATAATCTGATTGGACAAATACATCTGTTTATTGAGGTTTACACTCAATGAGGCCAGTTTATTAGGTACACCACCCCATCATGAACATGGTTTGTTCCTACAGACAGTGAGTCACGTGGCCGTGGCTTGCTGTATAAAGCAGGCAGACGGGCATCGAGACATTCAGTTACTGTTAGATTGAAGGTTAGATGGGGCAAAACGAGTGACCTAAGCGACTTTGAACGTATGATCGTCGATGCCAGATGCGCCAGTTCCAGTGTCTCAGAAACGGCCAGGCCTCCTGGACTTTTCACACACGACAGTGTCTAGGGTTTACAGAGAATGGTGCGACAAACAAACATCCAGTCAGCTGCAGTCCTGTGGGTGAAAACAACTTGTTGATGAGAGGTGGAAGGAGAATGTCACAGATGGGCTATTGACAGCAGACGACACCAGGTTCCAGTCCTATCAGCTAAAAACAAGAAGAAGCGACTCCAGTGGGCACGCCCTCACCAACACCGGACAATTGAAAAGTGGGAAAACATTTCCTGGTCCGACGAATCCCGGGTCCTTTTGCGTCATGCTAGTCAGGATTTGGTGTAAACAGCATGAGTCCATGGCCCCGTCCTGCCTGGTGACTGTGGTGCAATGATGTGGGAAATGTTTTCCTGGAGCACGTTTAGTCCCTTGATACCAATTGAGCAACGATTGAGCGCCACTGCCCGAAGAATTCAGGCTGTCCTGGAGGCAAACTGCCACTGAGGGTATACTGTGGTTGTATTGAGGTTAGTACACTGAGGTTTGATACACTTTATTTAGCCAGGATAGTCCAGTCGGTATCAACTGCCACTGTTTTCCAGGGAGTTGAATAGAAGTTGCTACGGTGACGTTATATAGTTTCCAGTTCATAGGAAAAATGGTGGGCTGCTGAAAGGAACAAGAAGAGGATGCTCCTTCATTTCAGAGATTTACAACAGGGATGTACAGAATAGTCGGGGTACAGCTGCTCACCAAAGCATCTTATCTCATTTATTGGAAACCCAGAAATCTTTTTCCATTTCAGATTGTTACGGCAGAGAGTGACTGATGCAGAAAATGGAAGGCATTGGTACTTGAGAAATTAGTTTCCGTTCCTCTCAGTTTGAACTGACTCTTTATCAGTCCATCTTTCTTAGATTTGGGAGAAATAGTGGATTTGTTGTTTCTCTCCATTTGAATTCACCTGTTCTCCCCCAACAACAGTATGACAAGTACAGGCTTTAGGCAATGTCAACAAAAACACAATTAAGTTTAGAATATTTACTACAGTAACTCATTTGGTTTCCTGGAGTTGTTTTCCATGCAGGACATCATTTAGAGCATTTTATTCTTTCCATGTCTCCCCCTCGGTCTCATGTCATGTTGTGTTCTCATTAGAACCCAGTCAGTTGAGTGATTAGGCTTCATTTTGCCTCAGTCCTTCTCTGTCACATTGCATGCCTTGTCACAGTTACAGCATTTAGATTAGAAGACAGTGAGTATCTCATAGATACTGGAACTACAGGCTGTCTCCTTTATACCATATGTACTGGAAAGATGACTACACTGTGGGAAGCACTGCTATACTGTTAGGTAGACTGGAATCCACTCTGACTATCACTCCGTTTCCATTGTATTTGTTTGCTATTTTTTCACTTCAACAATAATGAAATGGAGTTAATTATCATTGTCGATTCCAGGCTTGGTATGTTTCAATCTAGGTTATGTATATGAACTCAAGGCGATGCTCTCCTTCCAGATATCATGGCTCTCTCTGGATCTACTATCTTTGTCCGTACAGCCAGCTGGGTTCTCAGTGTATCGTGCAGATAGAAGTAAAGAACAGGAAGAGGAAGTAAGGCGGAGGTGTACAGCGGCTTGCGAAAGTATTCACATTTTTACTATTTTGTTGCATTACAACCTGTAATTTAATTCGATTTTTGGGGGGATTTCATGTAATATATAAAATATATAAAATACAATTATATTATAATAAAATACCACCAGCAGCATACCACCCTGCATACCACTGCTGGCTTGCTTCTGAAGCTAAGCAGTGTTGGTCCTGGTCAGTCCCTGGATGGGAGACCAGATGCTGCTGGAAGTGGTGTTGGAGAACCAGTAGGAGGCACTCTTTCCTCTGGTCTAAAAAATATCCCAAAGCACCAGGGCAGTGATTGGGGACACTGCCCTGTGTAGGGTGCCATCTTTCAGATGGGATGTTAAACGGGTGTCCTGATTCTCTGAGGTCATTAAAGATCCCATTGCACTTATTGTAAGAGTAGGGGTGTTAACCCCGGTGTTCTGGCTAAATTCCCAATCTGACATATTCAATCTTCCCTATCTCAGTCTACTGTCCCCACTTCCTTCGATATATCCACCATTGTTCCTGTACCCAAGAAAGAGAAGGTAACTGAACTACATGACTATCACCCCATTACACTGACTTCTGTCATCACAAAGTGCATTGAGAGACTAGTTAAGGATCATATCACCACCTTACCTGACACACTGGACCTATTACAATTTGCATACCGCCCCAATAGATCCACGGATGCAATCGCCATCACACTGCACACTGCCCTATTCCATCTGGACAAGAGGAATACCTATGTAAAATTGCTGTTCATTGACTACAGCTCACCCTTCAACACCATAGTACCCTCCAATCTCATCATTAAGCTCGGGCCCCTGGGTCTGAACTCTGCCCTGTGCAACTGGGTCCTGGAATTCCTGACGGGCCAACCTCGGGTGGCAAAGGTAGGCAATAACACCTTCACTACGCTGATCCTCAACACAGGGGTCCTATAAGGGTGCATGCTCAGCCCCCTCAATCTGAAACAGACAGTGTGGGGAATCAAATCAAATGTAAAAAATTGTCACAATACAACAGACCCTAACCAACAGTGCAGTTAAAAAAATAAAAATATGGATAAGAATAAGAGATAAAAGTAACAAGTAATTAAAGAGCAGCAGTAAAATAACAATAGTGAGACTATATACAGGGGGGTGCGGGTACAGAGTCAATGTGCGGGGGCAACGGTTAGATGAGGTAGTATGTTCATGTAGGTAGAGTTATTAAAGTGACTATACATAGATGACAACAGAGTAGCAGCAGTGTAGAAGTTGGGGGGGGAGGACCCATGCCAAATCTGTTCAGTCTCCTGAGGGGGAATAGGAGTTGTCGTGCCCGCTTCACGACTGTCTTGGTGTGCTTGGACCATGTTAGTTTGTTGGTGATGTGGACACCAAGGAACTTGACGGTCTCAACCTGCTCCATTGCAGCCCCGTCGATGAGAATGGGGACGTGCTCTGTCCTCTTTTTCCTGTAGTCCACAATCATCTCATTTGTCTTGTCACGTTGAGGGAGAGGTTGTTGTCCTGGCACCACATGGCTAGGTCTCTGACCTCCTCCCTATAGGCTGTCTTGTTGTTGTCGGTGATTAGGCCTACCACTGTTGTGTCATCGGCAAATTGGTGTTGGAGTTGTGCCTGGCCGTGCAGTCATGAGTGAACAGGGAGTACAGGAGGGGGTTGAGCACACATCCCTGATGGGCCCCTGTGCTGAGGTTCACCTTGGCGGATGTGTTGTTACCTACCCTTACCACCTGGGGGAGGTCCGTCACGAAGTCCAGGATCCAGTTGCAGAGGGAGGTGTTTAGTCCCAGGCTCCTTAGCTTATTGATGAGCTTTGAGGGCACTATGGTGTTGAACGCTGAGCTGTAGTCAATAAATAGCATTCTCACATAGGTGTTCCTTTTGTCCAGGTGGGAAAGGGCAGTGTGGCGTGCAATAGAGATTGCATCATCTGTGGATCTGTTGGGACGGTATGCAAATTAGGGTGGGTCTAGGGTTTCTGGGATGATGGTGTTGATATGAGCCATGACCAGCCTTTAAAAGTACTTCAAGGCCACAGACGTGAGTGCTACGGGTTGGTAGTCATTTAGGCAGGTTACCTTAGTGTTCATGGGCACAGGCACTATGCTGTTCTGCTTAAAACATGTTGGTATTACAGACTCGGACAGGAATAGGTTGAAAATGTCAGTGAAGACACTTGCTAGTTGGTCAGCGAATGCTCCCAGTACACGTCCTGGTAATCCGTCTGGCCCTGCAGCTTTGTGAATGTTGACCTGTCTAAAGGTTTTACTAAAGGTTTTACTCACATCGGCTGCAGAGAGCGTGATCACGTCTTCCAATACAGCTGGTGCTCTTATGCATGTTTCAGTGCTATTTGCCTCGAAGAGAGCATAGAAGTTATTTAGCTCGTGTCACTGGGCAGCTCTCGGCTGTGCTTCCCTTTGTAGTCTGTAATGGTTTGCAAGCCCTGCCACATCCGACTAGCGTCAGAGCCAGTGTAGTACGACTCAATCTTAGTCCTGTTTTGAAGCTTTGCCTGTTTGATGGTTCGTCAGAGGGCATAGCGGGATTTCTTAAAAGCTTCCGGGTTAGAGTCCTGCCTTTAGCTCAGTGTGGATGCTGCCTGTTATCCAAGGCTTCTGGTTGAGGTATGTATGTACGGTCACTGTGGGGACGTGGGGACGAACAACAGTGGCTATTCAATCTCAGGAGGCTGAAGATATTTGGCTTGGCCCCTAAGACCCTCACAGACTTTTACAGATGCACCATTGAGAGCATCCTGTCAGGCTATATTACCGCCTGGTACGGCAACTGCATCGTCCGTAAATGCAGGGCTCTCCAGAGTGTGATGCAGTCTGCCCCAACGTATCACCGGGGGCACACTGCCCGCCCTCCAGCACATCTACAGCACCCGGTGTCACACAAACACCAAAAAATTCATCAAGGACCTCAGACACCCGAGCCACGGCCTGTTCACCCTTTTATCATCCAGAAGGCTAGGTCAGTACAGGTGCATCAAAGCTGGGACTGAGAGACTGAAAAACAGCTTCTATATCAAGGCTATCAGACTGTTAAATAGCCATCACTAGCCTCCACCCAGTACCCTGAACTTAGTGACTATCACTAGTTGGCTACCACCCGGTTACTCAACCCTGCACTTTAGAGGCTGCTGCCCTATGTCAATGGCCATGGAACACTGGTCACTTTAGTAATGGAACACTGGTCACTTTAGTAATGGAACACTGGTCACTTTAATAATGGAACACTGGTCACTTTAATAATGGAACAATGGTCACTTTAATAATGGAACACTGGTCACTTTAATAATGGAACACTGGTCACTTTAATAATGGAACACTGGTCACTTTAATAATGGAACACTGGTCACTTTAGTAATGGAACACTGGTCACTTTAATAATGGAACACTGGTCACTTTAATAATGGAACACTGGTCACTTTAATAATGGAACACTGGTCACTTTAATAATGGAACACTGGTCACTTTAATAATGGAACACTGGTCACTTTAATAATGGAACACTAGTCACTTTAATAATGGAACACTGGTCACTTTAATAATGGAACAATGATCAATTTAATAATGGAACGCTGGTCACTTTAATAATGGAACACTGGTCACTTTAATAATGGAACAATGATCAATTTAATAATGGAACAATGATCAATTTAATAATGGAACGCTGGTCACTTTAATAATGGAACACTGGTCACTTTAATAATGGAACACTGGTCACTTTAATAATGGAACACTGGTCACTTTAATAATGGAACACTGGTCACTTTAATAATGGAACAATGATCAATTTAATAATGGAACACTGGTCACTTTAATAATGGAACAATGATCAATTTAATAATGGAACACTGGTCACTTTATGAATGCTTTATGGATGCTTTAGGAATGCTTTAGGAATGCTTTAGGAATGCTTTATGAATGCTTTATGGAATGCTTTAGGAATGCTTTAGGAATGCTTTAGGAATGCTTTATGAATGCTTTAGGGATGCTTTAAGAATGCTTTAGGAATGCTTTATGGATGCTTTAGGAATGCTTTAGGAATGCTTTATGAATGCTTTAGGGATGCTTTAGGAATGCTTTAGGAATGCTTTATGAATGGGAAAACAGAAATTACTTTGACCGCATCAAGTTGAAGTGTACCAATGATGAAAATTGCAGGCCTCTCTCATCTTTTTAAGTGGGAGAACTTGCACAATTGGTGGCTGACTAAATACTTTTTTGCCCCACTGTATCATAACTCATTAACAACACTCCACTGGTCATACTGGTCTATGCATGACAGATCTATGTATATGAATTCTATGCAGTCAAGGTTGTCAGCTCAGGGATTTGATCTTGCAACCTTTCGGTGACTAGTCCAACTCTCTAACCACTAGGCTACGCTGCCGCCCCTTAATATACCTATAAATATGAGCTCTTGCATAGCATGACATGAATGCGCTATAGTTATCGTATGAATATATGTCATTAACCTTTAATAATGTGGTTGGGACCTATGTAGTCAAAGTAAATTGTTACCATACAAAGTCTCCACTGCCCTCTCTCCCTCTCTCTCTCTCTCTCTCTCTCTCTCTCTCTCTCTCCCTCTCTCTCTCTCTCTCTCTCGCTCTCTCTCTCTCTCTCTCTCTCTCTCTCTCTCTCTCTCTCTCTCCCTCTCTCTCTCTCTCTCTCTCTCTCTCTCTAGAGTCACATCCTGGCCTTTAGTTATCTTTGTTTTCTTTATTATTTTGGTTAGGCCAGGGTGTGACATGGGTGATGTATGGTTTTTGTCTCATCTAGGGGGTTTGTACTGTCTAGGGGTTTTTGTAGATTTATGGGGTTGTGTTCTTTCTAGGTGTTTATGTAAGTCTATGGTTGCCTAGATTGGTTCTCAATCAGATACAGGTGTTTATCGTTGTCTCTGATTGGGAACCATATTTAGGCAGCCATGTTCTTTGGGTATTTTGTGGGTGATTGTTTCCTGTGTCAGTGTTTGTGCCACACGGGACTGTTTCGTTGCCAGTTCACTTCATTATTTTGTATTTGTGTTCATGTTTAGTTTTCCTTATTAAAAACCATGGACACCTACCACGCTGGGTATTGGTCCGATCCTTGTTTCACCTCTCTCTCTCTCTCTCTCTCTCTCTCCCTCTCTCTGTCTCTCTCTCTCTCCCTCTCTCTCTCTCCCACCCACCTACCCCCCTCTCTCTGTCTCTCTCTCTCTCTCTCTCTCTCTCTCTGTCTCTCTCTCTCTCCCTCTCTCTGTCTCTCTCTCTCTCCCTCTCTCTCTCTCTCTCTCTGTCTCTCTCTCTCTCTCCCACCCACCTACCCCCCTCTCCCTCTCTCTCTCTCTCTCTCTCCCCACCCACCTACCTACCCCCCCCTCTCTCTGTCTCTCTCTCTCTCTCTCTCTCTCTCTCTCTCTCTCTCTCTCACACACACACTTTTTTTACTTGAAAGATCTGATTTATTACACAGGTCAAAATGATACATTGGATATAAAATGTAAGGAAACAAAAACTCAAACAAAAAGTAATATCAAATGGTACAGACAGTCCAATAGTACAGTACAAATCCTTTATCTTGTCATTCAACCTTTCTCCCTCTTTAGCTGGTCTCTCTCTTTAGTTAGGTTGTTGTAGCTGGTCTCTCTCTCTTTAGTCAGGTTGTTGTAGCTGGTCTCTCTCTTTAGTCAGGTTGTTGTAACTGGTCTCTTTCTCTCTTTAGTCAGGTTATTGTAGCTGGTCTCTCTCTTTAGTCAGGTTGTTGTAGCTGGTCTCTCTCTTTAGTCAGGTTGTTGTAGCTGGTCTCTCTCTTTAGTCAGGTTATTGTAGCTGGTCTCTCGCTCTTTAGTCAGGTTGCTGTAGCTGGTCTCTCTCTCTCTTTAGTCAGGTTATTGTAGCTGGTCTCTCTCTTTAGTCAGGTTGCTGTAGCTGGTCTCTCTCTCTATTTAGCCAGGTTGCTGTAGCTGGTCTCTATCTTTAGTCAGGTTGCTGTGGCTGGTCTCTCTATCTTTAGTCAGGTTATTGTAGCTGGTCTCTCTCTTTAGTCAGGTTATTGTAGCTGGTCTCTCTATCTTTAGTCAGGTTGCTGTAGCTGGTCTCTCTCTCTTTAGTCAGGTTGTTGTAGCTGGTCTCTCTCTTTAGTCAGGTTGCTGTAGCTGGTCTCTCTCTCTTTAGTCAGGTTGCTGTAGCTGGTCTCTCTCTCTTTAGTCAGGTTATTGTAGCTGGTCTCTCTCTTTAGTCAGGTTGCTGTAGGTGGTCTCTCTCTCTCTTTAGTCAGGTTGCTGTAGCTGGTCTCTCTCTCTTTAGTCAGGTTATTGTAGCTGGTCTCTCTCTTTAGTCAGGTTGCTGTAGCTGGTCTCCCTCTCTCTTTAGTCAGGTTGCTGTAGCTGGTCTCTCTCTCTTTAGTCAGGTTATTGTAGCTGGTCTCTCTCTCTTTAGTCAGGTTGCTGTAGCTGGTCTCTCTCTCTTTAATCAGGTTATTGTAGCTGGTCTCTCTCTCTTTAGTCAGGTTATTGTAGCTGGTCTCTCTCTCTTTAGTCAGGTTGCTGTAGCTGGTCTCTCTTTAGTCTGGTTGTTGTAGCTGGTCTCTCTTTAGTCAGGTTGCTGTAGCTGTTCTCTCTATCTTTAGTCAGGTTGTTGTAGCTGGTCTCTCTCTCTTTAGTCAGGTTGCTGTAGCTGGTCTCTCTTTAGTCAGGTTGCTGTAACTGGTCTCTCTCTCTTTAGTCAGGTTGTTGTAGCTGGTCTCTCTCTCTTTAGTCAGGTTATTGTAACTGGTCTCTCCATCTTTAGTCAGGTTGCTGTAGCTGGTCTCTCTCTTTAGTTAGGTTGTTGTAGCTGGTCTCTCTCTCTCTCTTTAGTCAGGTTGTTGTAGCTGGTCTCTCTATCTTTAGTCAGGTTGTTGTAGCTGGTCTCTCTCTCTTAAGTCAGCTTGTTGTAGCTGGTCTCTCTCTTTAATCAAGTTGTTGTAGCTGGTCTTTCTCTTTAGCCAGGTTGTTGTAGCTGGTCTCTCTCTTTAGCCAGGTTGCTGTAGCTGGTCTCTCTCTTTAGCCAGGTTGCTGTAGCTGGTCTCTCTCTTTAATCAGGTTGTTGTAGCTGGTCTCTCTCTTTAGCCAGGTTGTTGTAGCTGGTCTCCCTCTTTAGCCAGGTTGCTGTAGCTGGTCTCTCTCTTTAATCAGGTTGTTGTAGCTGGTCTCTCTCTTTAGCCAGGTTGTTGTAGCTGGTCTCCCTCTTTAGCCAGGTTGTTGTAGCTGGTCTCTCTCTTTAGTCAGGTTGCTGTAGCTGGTCTCTCTCTTTAGCCAGGTTGCTGTAGCTGGTCTCTCTATCTTTAGTCAGGTTGTTGTAGCTGGTCTCTCTCTCTTTAGTCAGGTTGCTGTAGCTGGTCTCTCTTTAGCCAGGTTGCTGTAACTGGTCTCTCTCTCTTTAGTCAGGTTATTGTAGCTGGTCTCTCTCTCTTTAGTCAGGTTGTTGTAGCTGGTCTCTCTCTCTTTAGTCAGGTTATTGTAACTGGTCTCTCCATCTTTAGTCAGGTTGCTGTAGCTGGTCTCTCTCTTTAGTTAGGTTGTTGTAGCTGGTCTCTATCTCTCTCTCTTTAGTCAGGTTGTTGTAGCTGGTCTCTCTATCTTTAGTCAGGTTGTTGTAGCTGGTCTCTCTCTCTTAAGTCAGCTTGTTGTAGCTGGTCTCTCTCTTTAATCAAGTTGTTGTAGCTTGTCTGCTGTTGTAGCTGGTCTCTCTCTTTAGCCAGGTTGTTGGTCTCTCTTTAATCAAGTTGTTGTAGCTGGTCTCTCTCTTTAATCAGGTTGTTGTAGCTGGTCTCTCTCTTTAGCCAGGTTGCTGTAGCTGGTCTCTCTCTTTAATCAGGTTGTTGTAGCTGGTCTCTCTCTTTAGCCAGGTTGTTGTAGCTGGTCTCCCTCTTTAGCCAGGTTGTTGTAGCTGGTCTCTCTCTTTAGTCAGGTTGCTGTAGCTGGTCTCTCTCTTTAGCCAGGTTGCTGTAGCTGGTCTCTCTCTTTAGCCAGGTTGTTGTAGCTGGTCTCTCTCTGCACAGTAATGCTGACCATTGACTAAGGGAACAATGAAGTGAATCATTGATTACGCCACTGAAGATTTACAATGCTTCAGTGGGAACATACTAAACGTACAGTGGACACACAGGCCTATGATCCCAGCCAGTAGCCTCAGACGCATTGCAGTATAATAATATTTTGAAGATAAATATACAACGCAGAGGATGAGATGACTAAAAACGAATGGTCAATAGCGAATTATAAGTAGGAGTTGAGTTTCAGTTCAACATCTGTTCAGAATCGGTGGAATGTCACTCCTGACCTCAGAGCGACGTGTGCTACGTGGCCCACATTTTCATTGGTCTGGAGTGGAATACTTGTTATTTGGCCATTGGCCAAGTTGTCCTGCAAGGACTTCTGATTGGTCAACCTCAGGCTAGGCTGGGGGGTTATAAATGGCCTCCTGCTCCTTTGTTCGGTGTGGAGAAAAGCTGAGGACAGGGGAGACTGAACATCTGAATATCTACCTGCCAGCATAACATCTTGATTTGTCCTTCTCAAATAAAACTATTTTTCTCCCCCCGATTTGCTTTGGAGTTTGTGTTATTGAAGAATAGCATAAATTGCTAACAGCAGCAACTCTGGAAGGTCTCTTCCACAACTGAACATGTACTGAATCACAAAGATATTGTCATACAGTCTTTGCACCAACATTCATTGTTGTCCTCTATCTGTGTTTGTATAGACTTCTTGTCCTTAAAAAAAACACTTTAGACCAAAAAAACCCACTTAAGACCAAAACGTTGAATATGCTAACATGCACACATAAACAGCCAGTCTCTCATACCCCCCCAGCCCACAAAATAACAAATGCAATGGGAAACACTCTTTCCGTGGCCTTTAATAGCTGAAGATTGATTCATCCAAAATATGTTGCACTGGTTTGCATTTAAGTAAAAGGGAGGATGGCACATTTTGTTCTTGGATTGGATTTTGGGACTTTCTTATTTACACTTGGACATTGGGACAATTGGTTAGGATTATATATTAAATTTATTGTGTGATGATAATCGACATAAAGTTAATTGTTATATTGATTGAAATCTAATTGGTTACAATATATTCATCTTTGCTCCCTTCCTATCACTTTGGTTGCACTCATATTGAAACAGTATTTTACTTGAACTTTAACATTGTAACCTAGTTTGTGATGCTAACTGATCCAGTCTTTGTACCATGATGTGTCACTGAGGGTCTGAGCTTCTGGGAATGACTCATCGTGTGGAATTATTTGGGATGTTTGTGAAGGAAGCCCCGCACACTGTTTATGCTCCCAATTCACCTCTTTATTGACTATTCTTCAGGTCAAACAGAATGAATGCTTACATCCCTGAACAGGCGTGGTTGTGAGACAGGTTGGGCATACTGCCAAATTCTCTAAAATGACGTTGGAGGCGGCTTATGGTAGAAAAATGAACATAAAATTCACTGGCAACAGCTCTGATGGACATTCCTGCACTCAGCTTGCCAATTGCACGCTCCATCAAAACTTGAGACATCTGTGGTATTGTGTTGTGTGACAGAACTGCATATTTTAGGGTGTCCTTTTATTGTCCCCAGCACAAGGTGCACCTGTGTAATGATCTTTCTGTTTAATCAGCTTCTTGATATGCCACGCCTGTCAGGTGGATGGATTATCTTGGCAAAGGAGAAATGCTCACTAACAGGGATGTGAACACATTTGTGCACAACATTTAAGAGAATAATATTTTGTGCGTATGGAAAATGTATTTTATTTCAGCTCATGAAACATGGGACCAACACTTTACATGTTGTGTTTATATTTTTGTTCAGTGTGGAAACAGTGTTGGAATACCTGCTCAAATGACAATTACACACAGGACGCGCGGTGGCCGTATGTCACAGCTGTGCGCTACTTACTGGTGTAGAAGTCAGGTGCAGGAGAGCTGAGAGTTGTGCTCTACTGGTGTAGAAGTCAGGTGCAGGAGAGCAGAGAGTTGTGCTCTACTGGTGTAGAAGTCAGGTGCAGTAGAGCAGAGAGTTGTGCTCTACTGGTGTAGAAGTCAGGTGCAGTAGAGCTGAGAGTTGTGCTCTACTGGTGTAGAAGTCAGGTGCAGGAGAGCAGAGAGTTGTGCTCTACTGGTGTAGAAGTCAGGTGCAGTAGAGCTGAGAGTTGTGCTCTACTGGTGTAGAAGGCAGGTGCAGGAGAGCAGAGAGTTGTGCTCTACTGGTGTAGAAGTCAGGTGCAGGAGAGCTGAGAGTTGTGCTCTACTGGTGTAGAAGTCAGGTGCAGGAGAGCAGAGAGTTGTGCTCTACTGGTGTAGGAGTCAGGTGCAGGAGAGCAGAGAGTTGTGCTCTACTGGTGTAGAAGTCAGGTGCAGTAGAGCAGAGAGTTGTGCTCTACTGGTGTAGAAGTCAGGTGCAGGAGAGCAGAGAGTTGTGCTCTACTGGTGTAGAAGTCAGGTGCAGGAGAGCAGAGAGTTGTGCTCTACTGGTGTAGAAGTCAGGTGCAGGAGAGCTGAGAGTTGTGCTCTACTGGTGTAGAAGTCAGGTGCAGGAGAGCAGAGAGTTGTGATCAGACGCACACTTTATTCTGCAGAAGCAAACAACAGACGGACGCAACAGTGTCCAACAAACCTCCAGCCAAAGGCAAAAGTGCAAAGCGCGACAAAGTCACAATGAAGCAAAAATGTTTAACAATTAAACATACTCCGGGTTGAAACATAGTACCCGGGGGGAAACCAGCTTGGCACGTCAATACACAAGGCTGCTATAACTGGCCTGGAGCCGGTCTCTCTCTTTAATCAGGCTGCTATAACAGGCCTGTAGCTAGTCTCTCTCTTTAGTCAGGCTGCTATAATTGGCCTGTAGCTGGTCTCTCTCTTCAGTCAGGCTGGTATAACAGGCCTGTAGCCGGTCTCTCTCTTCAGTCAGGCTGCAGGAGGCCTGTAGTTGGTCTCTCTCTTTAGAAGTCAGGCTGCAGGAACAGGCCTGTGATCAGACTCTCTCTCTTCAGTCAGGCTGCTATGTCCAACAAAACCTGTAAAGCTGGTGCAAAGCTCTCTTTAGTCAGGCAAAAATGTTTAACAATTAAAGGCCTGTAGCTGGTCTCTCTCTTCAGTCAGGCTGCTATAACTGGCCTGTAGCTGGTCTCTCTCTTCAGTCAGGCTGCTATAACAGGCCTGTAGCTGGTCTCTCTCTTCAGTCAGGCTGCTATAACAGGCCTGTAGCTGGTCTCTCTCTTTAGTCAGGCTGCTATAACAGGCCTGTAGCTGGTCTCTGTCTTTAGTCAGGCTGCTATAACTGGCCTGTAGCTGGTCTCTCTCTTTAGTCAGGCTGCTATAACTGGCCTGTAGCTGGTCTCTCTCTTTAGTCTGGCTGCTGTAGCTGGTCTCTTTCTTTAGTCAGGCTGCTATAACAGGCCTGTAGCTGGTCTCTCTTTTTAGTCTGGCTGCTATAACTGGCCTGTAGCTGGTCTCTTTCTTTAGTCAGGCTGCTATAACAGGCCTGTAGCTGGTCTCTCTCTTTAGTCTGGCTGCTATAACAGGCCTATAGCTGGTCTCTCTCTTTAGTCAGGCTGCTATAACTGGCCTGTAGCTGGTCTCTGTCTTTAGTCAGACTGCTATAACAGGCCTGTAGCTGGTCTCTCTCTTTAGTCAGGCTGCTATAACTGGCCTGTAGCTGGTCTCTCTCTTTATCAGGCTGCTATAACAGGCCTGTAGCTGGTCTCTCTTTTTAGTCTGGCTGCTATAACTGGCCTGTAGCTGGTCTCTCTCTTTAGTCAGGCTGCTATAACAGGCCTGTAGCTCGTCTCTCTCTTTAGTCAGGCTGCTATAACTGGCCTGTAGCTTGTCTCTCTCTTCAGTCTGGCTGCTATAACAGGCCTGTAGCTGGTCTCTCTCTTTAGTTAGGCTGCTAAAACTGGTTAAAAATTGAATGTTTACAAAATGTGCAGTGTGACTACTGGGCCAAATGAGAAGCAGATTGCACAGAAATATTGTTTTGCAGATGTTTGGGAAAAACTCTTAGTGCTACTCATTAAAGTGACAGTACATGCTGGGAAAGGTCACTAAGCTATTTATATGTCATATCCATTGACTGTGTTCCTGTGTGTTCTTGTGGTTTTGAAGGCTTGGTGACTATACAGTGAATTAGGAAAGTATTCAGACCCCTTGACTTTTTCCACAGTTTGTTACGTTAGAATCTTATGCTAAAATGAATTAAATGTGTTTTCTTCTTCTTATCAATCTACACACAGTACCCCATAATGACAAATCAAAAACAGTTTAGAATATTTTGCAAATGTATATATACAAATAAATGATATCATATTTACATAATTATTCAGACCCTTTACTCAGTACTTTGTTGAAGCACCTTGTGAAGCGATTACAGCCTCAAGTCTTCTTGGGTATGAGACTACAAGCTTGGCACACCTGTACTTGGGGAGTTTCTCCCATTCTTCTCTGCAGGTCCTCTCTAACTCTGTCAGATTGGATGGGGAGCATCGCTATTTTCAGATCTCTCCAGAGATGTTCAGAGACTTGTCCCAAAGCCACTCCTGCGTTGTCTTGGCTGTGTGCTTAGTGTCGTTGATCTGTTGGAAGGTGAACTTTCACCCCAGTCTGAGGTCCTGAGCGTTCTGGAGCAGGTTTTCATCAAAGATCTCTCGGTACTTTGCTACGTTCATCTTTGCCTCGATGATGACTAGCCTCCCAGTCCCTGCCGCTGAAAAACATCCCAATATCATGATTTACATGATTTACATTTAAGTCATTTAGCAGACGCTCTTATCCAGAGCGACTTACAAATTGGTGCATTCACCTTATGACATCCAGTGGAACAGCCACTTTACAATAGTGCATCTAAATCTTTTAAGGGGGGGGAGGGGGGTGAGAAGGATTACTTTATCCTATCCTAGGTATTCCTTAAAGAGGTGGGGTTTCAGGTGTCTCCGGAAGGTGGTGATTGACTCCGCTGTCCTGGCGTCGTGAGGGAGTTTGTTCCACCATTGGGGGCCAGAGCAGCGAACAGTTTTGACTGGGCTGAGCGGGAACTGTACTTCCTCAGTGGTAGGGAGGCGAGCAGGCCAGAGGTGGATGAACGCAGTGCCCTTGTTTGGATGTAGGGCCTGTTCAGAGCCTGGAGGTACTGAGGTGCCGTTCCCCTCACAGCTCCGTAGGCAAGCACCATGGTCTTGTAGCGGATGCGAGCTTCAACTGGAAGCTAGTGGAGAGAGCGGAGGAGCGGGGTGATGTGAGAGAACTTGGGAAGGTTGAACACCAGACGGGCTGCGGCGTTCTGGATGAGTTGTAGGGGTTTAATGGCACAGGCAGGGAGCCCAGCCAACAGCGAGTTGCAGTAATCCAGACGGGA
Source organism: Oncorhynchus nerka (assembly GCF_034236695.1). Classification (NCBI taxonomy): domain Eukaryota; kingdom Metazoa; phylum Chordata; class Actinopteri; order Salmoniformes; family Salmonidae; genus Oncorhynchus; species Oncorhynchus nerka. Next base: position 97,209,899 of record NC_088410.1, on the reverse strand, counting down.
GATGACAAGTGCCTGGATTAGGACCTGCGCCGCTTCCTGTGTGAGGCAGGGTCGTACTCTGCGGATGTTGTAGAGCATGAACCTACAGGAACGGGCCACCGCCTTGATGTTATTTGAGAACGACAGGGTGTTGTCCAGGATCACACCAAGGTTCTTAGCGCTCTGGGAGGAGGACACAATGGAGTTGTCAACCGTGATGGCGAGATCATGGAACGGGCAGTCCTTCCCCGGGAGGAAGAGCAGCTCCGTCTTGCCGAGGTTCAGCTTGAGGTGGTGATCCGTCATCCACACTGATATGTCTGCCAGACATGCAGAGATGCGATTCGCCACCTGGTCATCAGAAGGGGGAAAGGAGAAGATTAATTGTGTGTCGTCTGCATAGCAATGATAGGAGAGACCATGTGAGGTTATGACAGAGCCAAGTGACTTGGTGTATAGCGAGAATAGGAGAGGGCCTAGAACAGAGCCCTGGGGGACACCAGTGGTGAGAGCACGTGGTGAGGAGACAGATTCTCGCCACGCCACCTGGTAGGAGCGACCTGTCAGGTAGGACGCAATCCAAGCGTGGGCCGCGCGGAGATGCCCAACTCGGAGAGGGTGGAGAGGAGGATCTGATGGTTCACAGTATCGAAGGCAGCCGATAGGTCTAGAAGGATGAGAGCAGAGGAGAGAGAGTTAGCTTTAGCAGTGCGGAGCGCCTCCGTGATACAGAGAAGAGCAGTCTCAGTTGAATGACTAGTCTTGAAACCTGACTGATTTGGATCAAGAAGGTCATTCTGAGAGAGATAGCGGGAGAGCTGGCCAAGGACGGCACGTTCAAGAGTTTTGGAGAGAAAAGAAAGAAGGGATACTGGTCTGTAGTTGTTGACATCGGAGGGATCGAGTGTAGGTTTTTTCAGAAGGGGTGCAACTCTCGCTCTTTGAAGACGGAAGGGACGTAGCCAGCGGTCAGGGATGAGTTGATGAGCGAGGTGAGGTAAGGGAGAAGGTCTCCGAGAAATGGTCTGGAGAAGAGAGGAGGGGATAGGGTCAAGCGGGCAGGTTGTTGGGCGGCCGGCCATCACAAGACGCGAGATTTCATCTGGAGGGAGAGGGGAGAAAGAGGTCAGAGCACAGGGTAGGGCAGTGTGAGCAGAACCAGCGGTGTCGTTTGACTTAGCAAACGAGGATCGGATGTCGTCGACCTTCTTTTCAAAATGGTTGACGAAGTCATCTGCAGAGAGGGAGGAGGGGGAGGGGGAGGAGGATTCAGGAGGGAGGAGAAGGTGGCAAAGAGCTTCCTAGGGTTAGAGGCAGATGCTTGGAATTTAGAGTGGTAGAAAGTGGCTTTAGCAGCAGAGACAGAAGAGGAAAATGTAGAGAGGAGGGAGTGAAAGGATGCCAGGTCCGCAGGGGAGGCGAGTTTTCCTACATTTCCGCTCGGCTGCCCGGAGCCCTGTTCTGTGAGCTCGCAATGAGTCGTCGAGCCACGGAGCGGGAGGGGAGGACCGAGCCGGCCTGGAGGATAGGGGACATAGAGAGTCAAAGGATGCAGAAAGGGAGGAGAGGAGGGTTGAGGAGGCAGAATCAGGAGATAGGTTGGAGAAGGTTTGAGCAGAGGGAAGAGATGATAGGATGGAAGAGGAGAGAGTAGCGGGGGAGAGAGCGAAGATTGGGACGGCGCGATACCATCCGAGTAGGGGCAGTGTGGGAAGTGTTGGATGAGAGCGAGAGGGAAAAGGATACAAGGTAGTGGTCGGAGACTTGGAGGGGAGTTGCAATGAGGTTAGTGGAAGAACAGCATCTAGTAAAGATGAGGTCGAGCGTATTTCCTGCCTTGTGAGTAGGGGGAAGGTGAGAGGGTGAGGTCAAAAGAGGAGAGGAGTGGAAAGAAGGAGGCAGAGAGGAATGAGTCAAAGGTAGACGTGGGGAGGTTAAAGTCGCCCAGAACTGTGAGAGGTGAGCCGTCCTCAGGAAAGGAGCTTATCAAGGCATCAAGCTCATTGATGAACTCTCCGAGGAACCTGGAGGGCGATAAATGATAAGGATGTTAAGCTTGAAAGGGCTGGTAACTGTGACAGCATGGAATTCAAAGGAGGCGATAGACAGATGGGTAAGGGGAGAAAGAGAGAATGACCACTTGGGAGAGATGAGGATCCCGGTGCCACCACCCCGCTGACCAGAAGCTCTCGGGGTGTGCGAGAACACGTGGGCGGACGAAGAGAGAGCAGTAGGAGTAGCAGTGTTATCTGTGGTGATCCATGTTTCCGCCAGTGCCAAGAAGTCGAGGGACTGGAGGGAGGCATAGGCTGAGATGAACTCTGCCTTGTTGGCCGCAGATCGGCAGTTCCAGAGGCTACCGGAGACCTGGAACTCCACGTGGGTCATGCGCGCTGGGACCACCAGATTAGGGAGGCCGCGGCCACGCGGTGTGGAGCGTTTGTATGGTCTGTGCAGAGAGGAGAGAACAGGGATAGATGCTGCCAACACCATGCTTCACTGTAGGCATGGTGCCAGGTTTCCCTCAGACGTGATCCTTGGCATTCAGGCCAAAGATTTCAATCTTCTGGAAGGGTCTCATCTCCACAGAGGAACTCTAGAGCTCTGTCAGAGTGACCATTGGGTTTGTGGTCATCTCCCTGACCAAGGCCCTTCTCCCCCGATTGCTCAGTTTGGCCAGGCGGCCAGCTCTAGGAAGAGTTTTAGTGGTTCCAAACTTCTTCAAATTTAAGAATGATGGAATCCACTGTGTTCTTGGGGACCTTCAATGCTGCAGAACATTTTTGGTGCCCTTCCCCAGATCTGTGGCTCGACACAATCCTGTCCCGGAGCTCTATGGACAATTACTTCTACCTCATGGCTGTCTCCCTAACCTGCCGCCACTCCCCCAGTGCTCCCTCTCTCTCTCTGTGTATCTGATTTTGTGTGTGTGTGTGTGTGTGTTGGAGTCAGAGTAGATCCCCACCAGCTGCAACCTGTTCCATAATCAAGACCTCTACTAATACTCAGCCCTGCCACTTCCACACTGCCAGATTCTAGCCTCTGCTCAGTCAGTTTGCGTTTCAAGCTGTTTGTTCCTGCATAGATCTTGTTATCCTGTGCCTGTTTTCACTAGCTTGACGCTGCTTTTCTCCCCACTACAGTTCTGTCCGCTCTGACTCTGGTCCCTGTCTCCAGTCCCTCGTCTCGTGTCAGTCCTGCTTCCCAGCTCTGGACACTCGCTTTACTGCTTCTTTGGATTCCGCTCCAGGCCTGCTTACCCTGCACTACTCCCCTTGCCCTGGTCACAGCCTCAGTCCCTGGTTCCCTGCTACCTGCCTGAGCTTCCCCTGGCCTGCACCCCATCCACCCTCCGCTTTTCAATAAATACCTTGGTTACCTTATCCCTGTCTCCTCGTCTGAGACTCCACTTGGGTTCACCTGCTCCACCCCACATTACAAAGGCTTGGTTTTTGCTTTGACATGTACTTGTCAACTGTGGGACCTTATATAGACATGTGTGTGCCTTTCCAAATCATGTCCAATCAATTGAATTTACCACAGGTGGACCCCAATCAAGTTGTAGAAACATCTCACGGATGATCAATGGAAACATGATGCACCTGAGCTCAATTTTGAGTCTCATAGCAAAGAGTCTGAATACTTATGAATACTTAAGTAAAGGTATTTTTGTTTTTTATTTGTCATACATTTTCAAACATTTCTGAAAAACCTGTTTCCACTTTGTCGTTGTGTGTAGATTGTGGAATAATTGTATTTATTTAATCAATTTTAGTAAAAGTCTGTAACTTAACAAAAAGTGGAAAAAGACAAGGGGTCTGAATACTTTCCAAAGGCCATGTACAATACTATCCATTGACTGTGTTTCTATGTGTTCTTCTGGCTGTGAAGGCTTGGTTAGTATATAATGTATACTGTCCATTGACTGTGTTTCTGTGTGTTCTTCTGGCTGTGAAGACTTGGTTACTATATAATGTATACTGTCCATTGACTGTGTTTCTGTGTGTTCTTTTGGCTGTGAAGGCTTGGTTACTATATAATGTATACTGTCCATTGACTGTGTTTCTGTGTGTTCTTTTGGCTGTGAAGGCTTGGTTACTATATAATGTATACTGTCCATGGACTGTGTTTCTGTGTGTTCTTTTGGCTGTGAAGGCTTGGTTACTATATAATGTATACTGTCCATGGACTGTGTTTCTGTGTGTTCTTTTGGCTGTGAAGACTTGGTTACTATATAATGTATACTGTCCATTGACTGTGTTTCTGTGTGTTCTTTTGGCTGTGAAGACTTGGTTACTATATAATGTATACTGTCCATTGACTGTGTTTCTGTGTGTTCTTTTGGCTGTGAAGGCTTGGTTACTATATAATGTATACTGTCCATTGACTGTGTTTCTGTGTGTTCTTTTGGCTGTGAAGGCTTGGTTACTATATAATGTATACTGTCCATTGACTGTGTTTCTATGTTTCTGAGAGGCGGACCAAAACGCAGCGTGGTTATTTTTATACATCTTTAATAAAGATGAAAATAGAACAATATACAAAACAAGAAAACGTGAAAAACCGGAAACAGCCCTATCTGATGTAACAAACACAAAGACAGGAACAAACAGCCACAAAACAGACTACCTAAATATGGCTCCCAATCAGAGACAATGACTAACACCTGCCTCTGATTGAGAACCATATCAGGCCAGACATAGAAATAGACAAACAAGACATCCAACATAGAATGCCCACCCTGACCAAACAAAACATAGAACATACAAAGCAAACTATGGTCAGGGTGTGACAGTGAAGGCTTGGTTACTATATAATGTATACTGTTTCTGTGTGTTCTTTTGGCTGTGAAGGCTTGGTTACTATATAATGTATACTGTTTCTATGTGTTCTTCTGGCTGTGAAGGCTTGGTTACTATATAATGTATACTGTCCATTGACTGTGTTTCTGTGTGTTCTTCTGGCTGTGAAGACTTGGTTACTATATAATGTATACTGTCCATTGACTGTGTTTCTGTGTGTTCTTCTGGCTGTGAAGGCTTGGTTACTATATAATGTATACTGTTTCTATGTGTTCTTCTGGCTGTGAAGGCTTGGTTACTATATAATGTATACTGTTTCTATGTGTTCTTCTGGCTGTGAAGGCTTGGTTACTATATAATGTATACTGTCCTTTGACTCTGTGTTTGTTTGTTCTTGTGTTTGTGTTTGGGGTAGAAGATCTGCGGGGCGTGACGATAGTGGAGCTGATTAAGAAGGAAGGCAGCACCTTGGGCCTCACCATCTCTGGAGGAACAGACAAGGACGGAAAGCCCCGCGTCTCCAACCTACGACCAGGAGGACTGGCTGCCAGGTGAGATCTACATGTTTTTTTGTGTGTTTTTTTTACAGTATTCGCTCACTTTTTTTTACTGAATGTGCACGCGTGTACAGGACATCTTCCTTGACTTACGCCTGAACCTCCATCCCCTCAGTCCCCCAGTCACAGACACAGATGCAGCCATGCTGTATCAGCTAATCAGGCCCTGATGTAGAAACAACCACCTGACGTTTCATTTCACTAGAGGCAGAGGATTGTTTTACGACTAGGATGACGATGCTAAAAATAGGTGCGCAGTCTTGGTCTTTTGTCATTATGTGTAAATCTACTGACGGACCTGTCTGGCTTTTAAAAGAAAGCTCCCCCCCAGGCTTTCCCCACCCTTCCCCAGATTAAATTTACCGTTGAAATGCTCCGCAAGCCAACTGTCTGTGCTTGAGCCTTAGCTTGACAATTTATGTAGAAAGTGGATTTTATCCCAAAGCTGTTTTACTCTGAATAAAGAAAGTAGGACATGTTAAAATTTGAATTAATCTCATGACTGGCATATTTAATGAAGATACAATATCAGCTAAATGCAGCAATGTACCAAAGAATAAAGCTGTATTCAGTGTGTGAGTAGTGTCGCTGTTCAGGCGTATGGTGCTTCACGGTGACTGTGGGAAGACACTAAGGTTGAGAATCCTAGATTGCAACATAATAGCCTGTTGGCATTGTTGATCTGTCAGCATGTGTATCTGTCATCACTGTCTTCTCTAGTGGGTGTAAAAGAAGTCCTTTAATCTAGTGGGTGTATGAGAAGTCATTTAATATACTGGGTGTATGAGACGTCCTTTAATCTACTGGGTGTATGAGAAGTCATTTAATCTAGTGGGTATGAGAAGTCATTTAATCTAGTGGGTGTATGAAAAGTACTTTAATCTAGTGGGTGTATGAGAAGTCATTTAATCTAGTGGGTATGAGAAGTCATTTAATCTAGTGGGTGTATGAGAAGTCATTTAATCTAGTGGGTGTATGAGAAGTCCTTTAATCTAGTGGGTGTATGAGAAGTCCTTTAATCTACTGGGTGTATGAGAAGTCCTTTAATCTACTGGGTGTATGAGGAGTCATTTAATCTAGTGGGTGTATGAGGAGTCCTTTAATCTAGTGGGTGTATGAAAAGTCCTTTAATCTAGTGGGTGTATGAGGAGTCCTTTAATCTAGTGGGTGTATGAGGAGTCCTTTAATCTACTGGGTGTATGAGAAGTCCTTTAATCTACTGGGTGTATGAGAAGTCCTTTAATCTACTGGGTGTATGAGGAGTCATTTAATCTAGTGGGTGTATGAGGAGTCCTTTAATCTAGTGGGTGTATGAAAAGTCCTTTAATCTAGTGGGTGTATGAGGAGTCCTTTAATCTAGTGGGTATGAGAAGTCATTTAATCTAGTGGGTGTATGAGAAGTCATTTAATCTAGTGGGTGTATGAGAAGTCCTTTAATCTAGTGGGTGTATGAGGAGTCCTTTAATCTAGTGGGTGTATGAGAAGTCCTTTAATCTAGTGGGTGTATGAGAAGTCCTTTAATCTAGTGGGTGTATGAAAAGTCACTTTAATCTAGTGGGTGTATGAAAGTCCTTTAATCTTTAATCTAGTGGGTATGAAAAGTCATTTAATCTAGTGGGTGTATGAGAAGTCGGTTAATCTTTGTATGAGAAGTCATTTAATCTAGTGGGTGTATGACCTTTAATGGGTGTATGAGAAGTCCTTTAATCTAGTGTATGGTGTATGAAAGTCCTTTAATCTACTGGGTGTATGAGGAGTCCTTTAATCTAGTGGGTGTATGAGAAGTCCTTTAATCTAGTGGGTGTATGAGGAGTCCTTTAATCTAGTGGGTGTATGAGGAGTCCTTTAATCTAGTGGGTATGAGACGTCCTTTAATCTAGTGGGTATGAGAAGTCCTTTAATCTAGTGGGTGTATGAGAAGTCCTTTAATCTAGTGGGTGTATGAGAAGTCCTTTAATCTAGTGGGTGTATGAGGAGTCCTTTAATCTAGTGGGTGTATGAGAAGTCCTTTAATCTAGTGGGTGTATGAAAAGTCCTTTAATCTAGTGGGTGTATGAGGAGTCCTTTAATCTAGTGGGTGTATGAGGAGTCATTTAATCTAGTGGGTGTATGAGAACTCCTTTAATCTAGTGGGTGTATGAGGAGTCCTTTAATCTAGTGGGTGTATGAGAAGTCCTTTAATCTAGTGGGTGTATGAGGAGTCCTTTAATCTAGTGGGTGTATGAGGAGTCCTTTAATCTAGTGGGTATGAGAAGTCCTTTAATCTAGTGGGTATGAGAAGTCCTTTAATCTAGTGGGTATGAGACGTCCTTTAATCTAGTGGGTATGAGAAGTCCTTTAATCTAGTGGGTGTATGAGGAGTCCTTTAATCTAGTGGGTATGAGACGTCCTTTAACCTAGTGGGTGTATGAAAAGTCCTTTAATCTAGTGGGTGTATGAGGAGTCCTTTAATCTAGTGGGTATGAGAAGTCCTTTAATCTAGTGGGTATGAGAAGTCCTTTAATCTAGTGGGTATGAGAAGTCCTTTAATCTAGTGGGTATGAGACGTCCTTTAATCTAGTGGGTATGAGAAGTCCTTTAATCTAGTGGGTGTATGAGGAGTCCTTTAATCTAGTGGGTATGAGAAGTCATTTAATCTAGGTGGTGTATGAGGAGTCCTTTAATCTAGTGGGTTTATGAAAAATCCTTTAGTCTAGTGGGTGTATGAGGAGTCCTTTAATCTAGTGGGTATGAGACATCCTTTAATCTAGTGGGTATGAGAAGTCCTTTAATCTAGTGGGTGTATGAGAAGTCCTTTAATCTAGTGGGTGTATGAGAAGTCGGTTAACCTAGTGGGTGTATGAGAAGTCCTTTAATCTAGTGGGTGTATGAGACGTCCTTTAAACTAGTGGGTGTATGAAAAGTACTTTAATCTAGTGGGTGTATGAGGAGTCCTTTAATCTAGTGGGTGTATGAAAAGTCCTTTAATCTAGTGGGTGTATGAGGAGTCCTTTAATCTAGTGGGTGTATGAGGAGTCCTTTAATCTAGTGGGTGTATGAGAAGTCCTTTAATCTAGTGGGTGTATGAGAAGTCAGTTAACCTAGTGGGTGTATGAGAAGTCCTTTAATCTAGTGGGTGTATGAGAAGTCCTTTAATCTACTGGGTGTATGAGGAGTCCTTTAATCTAGTGGGTGTATGAGAAGTCCTTTAATCTAGTGGGTGTATGAGGAGTCCTTTAATCTAGTGGGTGTATGACGAGTTCTTTAACTAGTGGGTATGAGACGTCCTTTAATCTAGTGGGTATGAGAAGTCCTTTAATCTAGTGGGTATGAGACGTCCTTTAATCTAGTGGGTATGAGAAGTCCTTTAATCTAGTGGGTATGAGGAGTCCTTTAATCTACTGGGTGTATGAGGAGTCCTTTAATCTAGTGGGTGTATGAAAGTCCTTTAATCTAGTGGGTGTATGAGGAGTCCTTTAATCTAGTGGGTGTATGAGGAGTCATTTAATCTAGTGGGTGTATGAGAAGTCCTTTAATCTAGTGGGTGTATGAGGAGTCCTTTAATCTAGGGTGGAAAAGTCCTTTAATCTAGTGGGTAGTCCTTTAATCTAGTGGGTGTATGAGGAGTCCTTTAATCTAGTGGGTGTATGAGGAGTCCTTTAATCTAGTGGGTGTATGAGGAGTTCTTTAACTAGTGGGTATGAGACGTCCTTTAATCTAGTGGGTATGAGAAGTCCTTTAATCTAGTGGGTATGAGACGTCCTTTAATCTAGTGGGTGTATGAGGAGTACTTTAATCTAGTGGGTGTATGAGGAGTCATTTAATCTAGTGGGTATGAGACATCCTTTAATCTAGTGGTGAGAATATTTAATCTAGGGTGTCCTTTAATCTAGTGGGTGTATGAAAAGTCCTTTAATCTAGTGGGTGTATGAGGAGTCCTTTAATCTAGTGGGTTTATGAGAAGTCGGTTAATCTAGTGGGCGTATGAGGAGTCCTTTAATCTAGTGGGTGTATGAGAAGTCCTTTAATCTACTGGGTGTATGAGAAGTCCTTTAATCTACTGGGTGTATGAGGAGTCATTTAATCTAGTGGGTGTATGAGGAGTCCTTTAATCTAGTGGGTGTATGAAAAGTCCTTTAATCTAGTGGGTGTATGAGGAGTCCTTTAATCTAGTGGGTATGAGAAGTCATTTAATCTAGTGGGTGTATGAGAAGTCGGTTAATCTAGTGGGTGTATGAGAAGTCGGTTAACCTAGTGGGTGTATGAGAAGTCCTTTAATCTAGTGGGTGTATGAGACGTCCTTTAAACTAGTGGGTGTATGAAAAGTACTTTAATCTAGTGGGTGTATGAGGAGTCCTTTAATCTAGTGGGTGTATGAAAAGTCCTTTAATCTAGTGGGTGTATGAGGAGTCCTTTAATCTAGTGGGTGTATGAGGAGTCCTTTAATCTAGTGGGTGTATGAGAAGTCGGTTAATCTAGTGGGTGTATGAGAAGTCAGTTAACCTAGTGGGTGTATGAGAAGTCCTTTAATCTAGTGGGTGTATGAGAAGTCCTTTAATCTACTGGGTGTATGAGGAGTACTTTAATCTAGTGGGTGTATGAGGAGTCATTTAATCTAGTGGGTATGAGACATCCTTTAATCTACTGGGTGTATGAGAAGTCCTTTAATCTAGTGGGTGTATGAAAAGTCCTTTAATCTAGTGGGTGTATGAGGAGTCCTTTAATCTAGTGGGTATGAGAAGTCATTTAATCTAGTGGGTGTATGAGAAGTCGGTTAATCTAGTGGGTGTATGAGAAGTCGGTTAACCTAGTGGGTGTATGAGAAGTCCTTTAATCTAGTGGGTGTATGAGACGTCCTTTAAACTAGTGGGTGTATGAAAAGTACTTTAATCTAGTGGGTGTATGAGGAGTCCTTTAATCTAGTGGGTGTATGAAAAGTCCTATGAAAAGTCCTTTAATCTAGTGGGTGTATGAGGAGTCCTTTAATCTAGTGGGTGTATGAGGAGTCCTTTAATCTAGTGGGTGTATGAGAAGTCGGTTAACCTAGTGGGTGTATGAGAAGTCCTTTAATCTAGTGGGTGTATGAGACGTCCTTTAATCTAGTGGGTGTATGAGAGTCCTTTAATCTACTGGGTGTATGAGGAGTCCTTTAATCTAGTGGGTGTATGAGAAGTCCTTTAATCTAGTGGGTATGAGAAGTCATTTAATCTAGTGGGTGTATGCGGAGTCCTTTAATCTAGTGGGTGTATGAAAAGTCCTTTAATCTAGTGGGTGTATGAGAGTCCTTTAATCTAGTGGGTGTATGAGAAGTCCTTTAATCTAGTGGGTGTATGAGAAGTCCTTTAATCTAGTGGGTGTATGAGAAGTCCTTTAATCTAGTGGGTGTATGAGACGTCCTTTAATCTAGTGGGTGTATGAAAAGTACTTTAATCTAGTGGGTATATGAGGAGTCCTTTAATCTAGTGGGTGTATGAAAAGTCCTTTAATCTAGTGGGTGTATGAGGAGTACTTTAATCTAGTGGGTGTATGAGGAGTCATTTAATCTAGTGGGTATGAGACATCCTTTAATCTACTGGGTGTATGAGAAGTCCTTTAATCTAGTGGGTGTATGAAAAGTCCTTTAATCTAGTGGGTGTATGAGGAGTCCTTTAATCTAGTGGGTTTATGAGAAGTCGGTTAATCTAGTGGGCGTATGAGGAGTCCTTTAATCTAGTGGGTGTATGAGAAGTCCTTTAATCTACTGGGTGTATGAGAAGTCCTTTAATCTACTGGGTGTATGAGAATCTAGTCTTAACCTAGTGGGTGTATGAGGAGTCCTTTAACCTAGTGGGTGTATGAGAAGTCCTTTAATCTAGTGGGTGTATGAGAAGTCCTTTAATCTAGTGGGTGTATGAGGAGTCCTTTAATCTAGTGGGTGTATGAGAAGTCCTTTAATCTAGTGGGTGTATGAGGAGTCCTTTAATCTAGTGGGTGTATGAGGAGTCCTTTAATCTAGTGGGTGTATGAGAAGTCCTTTAATCTAGTGGGTATGAGAAGTCCTTTAATCTAGTGGGTATGAGACGTCCTTTAATCTAGTGGGTGTATGAGGAGTACTTTAATCTAGTGGGTGTATGAGGAGTCATTTAATCTAGTGGGTATGAGACATCCTTTAATCTACTGGGTGTATGAGAAGTCCTTTAATCTAGTGGGTGTATGAAAAGTCCTTTAATCTAGTGGGTGTATGAGGAGTCCTTTAATCTAGTGGGTTTATGAGAAGTCGGTTAATCTAGTGGGCGTATGAGGAGTCCTTTAATCTAGTGGGTGTATGAGAAGTCCTTTAATCTACTGGGTGTATGAGAAGTCCTTTAATCTACTGGGTGTATGAGGAGTCATTTAATCTAGTGGGTGTATGAGGAGTCCTTTAATCTAGTGGGTGTATGAGAAGTCCTTTAATCTACTGGGTGTATGAAAAGTCCTTTAATCTAGTGGGTGTATGAGGAGTCCTTTAATCTAGTGGGTGTATGAAAAGTCCTTTAATCTAGTGGGTGTAATCTTTAATCTAGTGGGTGTATGAGGAGTCCTTTAATCTAGTGGGTGTATGAGAAGTCGGTTAATCTAGTGGGTGTATGAGAAGTCAGTTAACCTAGTGGGTGTATGAGAAGTCCTTTAATCTAGTGGGTGTATGAGAAGTCCTTTAATCTACTGGGTGTATGAGGAGTCCTTTAATCTAGTGGGTGTATGAGAAGTCCTTTAATCTAGTGGGTGTATGAGGAGTCCTTTAATCTAGTGGGTGTATGAGGAGTTCTTTAACTAATGGGTATGAGACGTCCTTTAATCTAGTGGGTATGAGACGTCCTTTAATCTAGTGGGTATGAGAAGTCCTTTAATCTAGTGGGTATGAGGAGTCCTTTAATCTACTGGGTGTATGAGGAGTCCTTTAATCTAGTGGGTGTATGAAAAGTCCTTTAATCTAGTGGGTGTATGAGGAGTCCTTTAATCTAGTGGGTGTATGAGGAGTCATTTAATCTAGTGGGTGTATGAGAACTCCTTTAATCTAGTGGGTGTATGAGAACTCCTTTAATCTAGTGGGTGTATGAGGAGTCCTTTAATCTAGTGGGTGTATGAGAAGTCCTTTAATCTAGTGGGTGTATGAGGAGTCCTTTAATCTAGTGGGTGTATGAGGAGTCCTTTAACTAGTGGGTATGAGACGTCCTTTAATCTAGTGGGTATGAGAAGTCCTTTAATCTAGTGGGTATGAGACGTCCTTTAATCTAGTGGGTATGAGAAGTCCTTTAATCTAGTGGGTGTATGAGGAGTCCTTTAATCTAGTGGGTATGAGACGTCCTTTAACCTAGTGGGTGTATGAAAAGTACTTTAATCTAGTGGGTGTATGAGGAGTCCTTTAATCTAGTGGGTGTATGAAAAGTCCTTTAATCTAGTGGGTGTATGAGGAGTCATTTAATCAAGTGGGTGTATGAGAAGTCCTTTAATCTAGTGGGTGTATGAGGTGTCCTTTAATCTACTGGGTGTATGAGGAGTCATTTAATCTACTGGGTGTATGAGAAGTCCTTTAATCTACTGGGTGTATGAGGAGTCCTTTAATCTAGTGGGTGTATGAGGAGTCCTTTAATCTACTGGGTGTATGAGAAATCCTTTAATCTACTGGGTGTATGAGACGTCCTTTAATCCAGTGGGTGTTTGAGGAGTCCTTTAATCTACTGGGCGTATGAGGAGTCCTTTAACCTAGTGGGTGTATGAAAAGTACTTTAATCTAGTGGGTGTATGAGGAGTCCTTTAATCTACTGGGTGTATGAGTAGTCCGTTAATCTACTGGGTGTATGAGGAGTCTGTTAATCTACTGGGTGTATGAGGAGTCCTTTAATCCAGTGGGTGTATGAGAAGTCGTTTAATCTACTGGGT
>NC_088410.1:97162085-97196583 GCF_034236695.1 Oncorhynchus nerka | reverse complement strand
GATCAGCTAGATAATGTTGTATCTCTGGTCCTGTCTAATGAGTGATCAGCTAGATAATGTTGTATCTCTGGTCCTGTCTAAGGAGTGATCAGCTAGATAATGTTGTATCTCTTGGTCCTGTCCAGCTAGATAATGTTGTCTAATGAGTGATCAGCTAGATAATGTTGTATCTTTGGTCCTGTCTAATGAGTGATCAGCTAGAAAATGTTGTATCTCTGGTCCTGTCTAATGAGTGATCAGCTAGATAATGTTGTATCTCTGGTCCTGTCTAATGAGTGATCAGCCAGATAATGTTGTATCTACAGTATGGTCCTGTCTAATGAGTGATCACTAGATAATGTTGTACTAAATCTGGTCCTGTCTAATGAGGATCAGCTAGATAATGTTGTCATCACATTTGGGTCCTGTCTGAATGAGTGATCAGCTAGATAATGTTTATTTGGTCCTATTTGGAGTCATCAGCTAGATAATGTTGTATCTCTGGTCCTGTCTAATGAGTAATCAGCTAGATAATGTTGTATCTAAATGGGTTAGGTAAGAGAAAATTGATTCAGAATGCAGGGTAATTTAACCTGCAGTGGACAAACAATGTTTTTTTGTTCAATGCAAAGAAAGGCTGTTTGTCTCATCTGTCTAATGAGATCAGCTAGATAATGTTGTATCTCTGGTCCTGTCAAAGTGATCAGCTAATAATGTTGTATCTCTGAATCCTGTCTACAAGTGATCAAGCTACGATAATGTTGTAATCTGGCCTAATGAGTGATCAGCAGACAAACTGGTCCTGTCTAAAGTGATCAGCTAGATAAGTGTATCTCTGGTCTCAGCAGAATAATTTGTATCTCTGGTCCTGTCTAATGAGTGATCAGCTAGATAATGTTGTATCTTTGGTCCTGTCTAAACTGATAGCAGATAATGTTGTATCTAAGCCTTGTCCTGTCTAATGAGAGATTTGTTAAGAATGTTGTATGCTGTCTGTCGGGAGGAGTGTGTCCCGAGAAGTAAAGATGTATTTAATGCTCCTGTCTAATGTCTGATCAGCTAGATACAATCTTTGGTCCTGTCTAATGAAATCAGCTAGTAATGTTATATGCTCCAGTCCTGTCTAATGCAGTGAAGCTAGATAATGTTGATCTCTTTTCTAATGAGTGATCAGCTAGATAAGTTGCACGGTCCTGTCTAAGAGTGATCAGCTAGATAATGCTCATTTTTATTCGTCTAATGAGTGATAGCGAAATGTTGTTTGGTCCTGCGAGTGATCAGCTAGATAATGGCAGCCCTCCAAAGTCTCAAAGGGACTACAACGGGAGAGGATATTTTTGACAAAGTGTGCCAAAGCATGGAGAAGTTGACCTGTCCTGGTCAAAGCTCAGCTAGCATCATGACTGACGGGGCTCCTAGCATGGTGGGCGAAACTCTCCGGTCTAATAGGACGCATGAACCGGGAGTTGGATAATGTTGGGTCTCACCGCCCCGCTAACGAGTCCACTGATAATGTTGTATCCAGCAAGCACTGTGCTGCAAAGTGTTGATCTGGGATTCTGTAATGAAGGATAATGTGGTGTCTCTGCATAAACTTCATCAGAGCAAAGGGACTTAAACACAGGCAGTTCCAAGAATTCCTGTCTGAACTGGAGTCTACGCACGGAGATGTGCTGTACTACACAGAGGTCCGATGGCTGAGCCGGGCAGAGTTTTGAGGCCTGTTTTACGAGCTGATACCCGAAATTAACGCATTTCTTCATTTAAAAGACAAACGGTCCCAGAGCTGATCGACCCAGAATGGAAATGGCACCTAGATTTTTAACAGACGTGACAGAAATACTTAACAGCCTTAACTTGCAGCTACAATGAGTGAGGGGAAACTCATTTGCGACATGTATTCACACATAAAAGCATTTTAGGTGAAATTAATGCTGTATTTGGGAACAAGTGAAAAGCTAGATAATGTTGCCCATCTTCCTGTCTAAAATTGACAGAGAACCCAGTTGGTCCTGGTCCCAGCTGAAAAGTCATCAGCTAGATAATGGAAGCACTGGAAATGCTGAAGGATCGGAGTTCGGTGTGCGATTCAGTGAACTACATGTTCATGCAAAAGAAATCTACAGTCTTTTCAGAATCCCCTTTGTTGCCGAGGGTCATTGATGAAGCCCAGCCTCATATCAGTTTGAGTTATCTAATGAGTTACAGAACTGTGATGTTCTGAAAGACCATTCAAGCCCAACAGTCTCATTGACTTCTATGCCGCCCTCCCAAACGACACATATCCAAACATCAAAAAACACGCAATGAAAATGTCCACAGTTTTTGGCACCTGTCTAATGAGTGATCAGCTAGAAAACCTTTTCTCGCATGAAACTGCTGAAAACCCTGATGAGATCAAGATTGACAGATGAACATTTGCATCAGTGCTTGAGACTGGCTGTAACTAGAATGGAACCTGATATTCAAGTGATCACCAGCCAGATGCAGGCCCACAGTTCACACTGATGAACATAGATAATAGGTAAGCTCTGCTTTTCTGACTTGAATGAGTCATTCTGAGCATAAACAAATATAATCATAATAAAATCTACTGGGTCCATCTTTACAAATACTGGTAGTGAAATGTATTGTGCTGTGTAGGTGCTGTATCACTTAGTTCAGTTTCTCAACCTGCTTCTTTTGTGGTGATCAGCTAGGGAAGTTGATGAGAGAGAGCTGCAAACAGCGGTGTATCTACAAGCCTACTGGAACCTACAAAAGGATTATAAGGAAGGAACAGCAAGAACTTTAAGAGACTGCTCATATGTGTCAGAGAGATTCTGCTCCTGACAACTGAGCTGAAATGTTTATCTGTTGGTCCTGTCTAATGACGACAGAAAGATAATGTTCCATGACTTTTTTCTAATGAAGAACCCAGAGAGAGTTATTTAGTTATTATTTATTTCCAGTTTTTTCTGTGAAGAATCAGAGAGGGTTATTTAGTTATTATTTATTTCATTAATAGTGTGATTATTTGTTTCCTGACTTTTTTTCTGTAAAGAACCTAGATAATGTTGTATATCTGGTTATGTGTGGCTTTCTGTGAAAACAATACATTTTTTAAGGTCCCCCTAATGAGTGACACTTTTTCTGTTATCAAACTGTCCTGCCCCCATCAGTGATCAGCTAGAAATGTTATCTCTGGTCCCTAATGAGTGATCGGCTAAAAGTTTGGGGACCCCTGAGTGATCTAGATAATGTTGTATCTACAGTATGGTCCAGTCTAATGAGTGATCAGCTAGATAATGCTGTATCTCTGTCCTGTCTAATGAGTGATCAGCTAGATAATGTTGTATCTCTGGTCCTGTCTAATGAGTGATCAGCTAGATAATGTTGTATCCCTGGTCCTGTCTAATGAGTCATCAGCTAGATAATGTTGTATCTCTGGTCCTGTCTAATGAGTGATCAGCTAGATAATGTTGTATCTACAGCTGGTCCTGTCTAATGAGTGATCAGCTAGATAATGTTGTATCTTTGGTCCTGTCTAATGAGTGATCAGCTAGATAATGTTGTATCTACAGTAGGGTCCAGTCTAATGAGTGATCAGCTAGATAATGTTGTATCTTTGGTCCTGTCTAATGAGTGATCAGCTAGATAATGTTGTATCTCTGGTCCTGTCTAATGAGTGATCAGCTAGATAATGTTGTATCTACAGTATGGTCCTGTCTAATGAGTGATCAGCTAGATAATGTTGTATCTCTGGTCCTGTCTAATGAGTGATCAGCTAGGTAATGTTGTATCTCTGCACCTGTCTAATGAGTGATCAGCTAGATAATGTTGTATCTCTGGTCCTGTCTAATGAGTGATCAGCTAGATAATGTTGTATCTACAGTATGGTCCTGTCTAATGAGTGATCAGCTAGATAATGTTGTATCTACAGTATGGTCCTGTCTAATGAGTGATCATCTAGATAATGTTGTATCTACAGTATGGTCCAGTCTAATGAGTGATCAGCTAGATAATGCTGTATCTCTGCTCCTGTCTAATGAGTGATCAACTAGATAATGTTGTATATCTGGTCCTGTCTAATGAGTGATCAGCTAGATAATGTTGGATCCCTGGTCCTGTCTAATGAGTGATCAGCTAGATAATGTTGGATCCCTGGTCCTGTCTAATGAGTGATCAGCTAGATAATGTTGTATCTCTGGTCCTGTCTAATGAGTGATCGGCTAGATAATGTTGTATCTACAGTATGGTCCTGTCTAATGAGTGATCAGCTAGATAATGTTGTATCTACAGTATTGTCCAGTCTAGTGAGTGATCAGCTAGGTAATGTTGTATCTCCGGTCCTGTCTAATGAGTGATCAGCTAGGTAATGTTGTATCTCTGCTCCTGTCTAATGATTGATCAGCTAGATAATGTTGTATCTCTGGTCCTGTCTAATGAGTGATCAGCTAGATAATGTTGTATCTCCAGTCGTGTCTAATGAGTGATCAGCTAGATAATGTTGTATCTCTGGTCCTGTCTAAGGAGTGATCAGCTAGATAATGTTGTATCTCTGGTCCTGTCTAATGAGTGATCAACTAGATAATGTTGTATATCTGGTCCTGTCTAATGAGTGATCGGCTAGATAATGTTGTATCTACAGTATGGTCCTGTCTAATGAGTGATCGGCTAGATAATGTTGTATCTACAGTATGGTCCTGTCTAATGAGTGATCAGCTAGATAATGTTGTATCTACAGTATGGTCCTGTCTAATGAGTGATCATCTAGATAATGTTGTATCTTTGGTCCTATCTCTGCTCCTGTCTAATGAGTGATCAGCTAGATAATGTTGTATCTCTGGTCCTGTCTAATGAGTAATCAGCTAGATAATGTTGTATCTACAGTATGGTCCTGTCTAATGAGTGATCAGCTAAGGTAATGTTGATAATCTCTGCTCCTGTCTAATGAGTGATCAGCTAGATAATGTTGTATCTCTGCTCCTGTCTAATGAGTGATCAGCTAGATAATGTTGTATCTTTGGTCCTGTCTAATGAGTGATCAGCTAGATAATGGTTGTCTAATGATGATCAGCTAGGTGCTCCTGTCTAATGAGTGATCAGCTAGATAATGTTGTATCTCTGCTCCTGTCTAATGAGTGATCAGCTAGATAATGTTGTATCTCTGGTCCTGTCTAATGAGTGATCAGCTAGATAATGTTGTATCTTTGGTCCTGTCTAATGAGTGATCAGCTAGATAATGTTGTATCTCTGGTCCTGTCTAATGAGTGATCAGCTAGATAATGTTGTATCTCTGCTCCTGTCCTGATAATCTAATGAGTGATCAGCTAGATAATGTTGTATCTCTGGTCCTGTCTAATGAGTGATCAGCTAGATAATGTTGTATCTCTGGTCCTGTATCTCTGGTCCTAATGAGTGATCAGCTAGATAATGTTGTATCTCTGGTCCTGTCTAATGAGTGATCAGCTAGATAATGTTGTATCTAATGAGTGATCAGCTAGATAATGGTCCTGTCTAATGAGTGATCAGCTAGATAATGTTGTATCTCTGCTCCTGTCTAATGAGTGATCAGCTAGATAATGTTGTATCCTGTCCTAATGAGTGATCAGCTAGATAATGTTGTATCTCTGGTCCTGTCTAATGAGTGATCAGCTAGATAATGTTGTATCTCTGGTCCTGTCTAATGAGTGATCAGCTAGATAATGTTGTATCTCTGGTCCTGTCTAATGAGTGATCAGCTAGATAATGTTGTATCTCTGGTCCTGTCTAATGAGTGATCAGCTAGATAATGTTGTATCTCTGGTCCTGTCTAATGAGTGATCAGCTAGATAATGTTGTATCTCTGGTCCTGTCTAATGAGTGATCAGCTAGATAATGTTGTATCTCTGGTCCTGTCTAATGAGTGATCAGCTAGATAATGTTGTATCTCTGGTCCTGTCTAATGAGTGATCAGCTAGATAATGTTGTATCTTTGGTCCTGTCTAATGAGTGATCAGCTAGATAATGTTGTATCTCTGGTCCTGTCTAATGAGTGATCAGCTAGATAATGGTCCTGTCTAATGAGTGATCAGCTAGATAATGTTGTATCTACAGTAATGGTCCTGTCTAATGAGTGATCAGCTAGATAATGTTGTATCTCTGCTCCTGTCTAATGAGTGATCAGCTAGATAATGTTGTATCTCTGGTCCTGTCTAATGAGTGATCAGCTAGATAATGTTGTATCTCTGGTCCTGTCTAATGAGTGATCAGCTAGATAATGTTGTATAATGAGTGATCAGCTGGTCCTGTCTAATGAGTGATCAGCTAGATAATGTTGTATCTCTGGTCCTGTCTAATGAGTGATCAGCTAGATAATGTTGTATCTCTGGTCCTGTCTAATGAGTGATCAGCTAGATAATGTTGTATCTCTGGTCCTGTCTAATGAGTGATCAGCTAGATCTCTGTTCCTCAATGATTGTCTAGATAATGTTGTATCTCTGGTCCTGTCTAATGAGTGATCAGCTAGATAATGTTGTATCTCTGGTCCTGTCTAATGAGTGATCAGCTAGATAATGTTGTATCTCTGGTCCTGTCTAATGAGTGATCAGCTAGATAATGTTGTATCTCTGGTCCTGTCTAATGAGTGATCAGCTAGATAATGTCCTGTAATGAGTGATCAGCTAGATAAGTATGGTCCTGTCTAATGAGTGATCAGCTAGATAATGTTGTATCTAGCTAGATAATGGTCCTGTCTAATGAGTGATCAGCTAGATAATGTTGTATCTACTGGTCCTGTCTAATGAGTGATCAGCTAGATAATGTTGTATCTAATGAGTCTGGTCCTGTCTAATGAGTGATCAGCTAGATAATGTTGTATCTCTGGTCCTGTCTAATGAGTGATCAGCTAGATAATGTTGTATCTAGGTAATGGTCCTGTCTAATGAGTGATCAGCTAGATAATGTTGTATCTCTGGTCCTGTCTAATGAGTGATCAGCTAGTTAATGTTGTATCTCTGCTCCTGTCTAATGAGTGATCAGCTAGATAATGTTGTATCTTTGGTCCTGTCTAATGAGTGATCAGCTAGATAATGTTGTATCTCTGGTCCTGTCTAATGAGTGATCAGCTAGATAATGTTGTATCTTTGGTCCTGTCTAATGAGTGATCAGCTAGATAATGTTGTATCTCAGTATGGTCCTGTCTAATGAGTGATCAGCTAGATAATGTTGTATCTAATGAGTGATCATCTAGATAATGCTCCTGTCTAATGAGAGTGATCAGCTAGATAATGTTGTATCTTTGGTCCTGTCTAATGAGTGATCAGCTAGATAATGTTGTATCTCTGGTCCTGTCTAATGAGTGATCAGCTAGATAATGTTGTATCTCTGCTCCTGTCTAATGAGTGATCAGCTAGATAATGTTGTATCTTTGGTCCTGTCTAATGAGTGATCAGCTAGATAATGTTGTATCTCTGGTCCTGTCTAATGAGTGATCAGCTAGATAATGTTGTATCTCTGGTCCTGTCTAATGAGTGATCAGCTAGATAATGTTGTATCTCTGGTCCTGTCTAATGAGTGATCAGCTAGATAATGTTGTATCTCTGGTCCTGTCTAATGAGTGATCAGCTAGATAATGTTGTATCTCTGCTCCTGTCTAATGAGTGATCAGCTAGATAATGTTGTATCTCTGCTCCTGTCTAATGAGTGAGTTATCAGCTAGATAATGTTGTATCTCTGGTCCTGTCTAATGCGTGATCAGCTAGATAATGTTGTATCTCTGGTCCTGTCTAATGAGTGATCAGCTAGATAATGTTGTATCTACAGTATGGTCCTGTCTAATGAGTGATCATCTAGATCAGTGTTCATCTTTGCTCCTGTCTAATGGCCGGATACGGCTAGATCAGCACATTTGGCCCTGCCCTCTGAGTGATACCAGAGACGTATCGTATTTTTTTCCTATTTGGCCTCCAGAAAAAAATCCTAGGCCCGGCCCTGTCAATGAGAGAACAGAATAATAGTTGTATCTCTGGTTCCTGTAAGAGAAAATTGATTCAGAATGCAGGGTATTTAACCTGCTAAGTGGACAAACAATGTTGTTTTTTTGTTCAATGCAAAGCTAGAAAAGGTTGTTTGTCTCATCTGTCAAGAGACGGTGATAATGTTGTATTCAAAGAATACAATCTTCGCCGACACTATGAATCCTGTCTACAAAGACAAGTACGATAGCTTGCAAGGCCAAATAGTGGTCAGCAGACAAACTCTCAAAGCTAAAAAGTGACTACTATCTCAGCAGAATACATTTGTACGCCAAGCTCAGCTGAACCAGGCATCCGTTCGGGCCAGCTTTCGGGTTGCTAAACTGATAGCAAGAAGTTGTAAGCCTTTCACTGACGGAGAGTTTGTTAAGAAATGTTGTATGCTGTCGTCGGAGGAGGTGTGTCCCGAGAAGAAAGATGCATTTAATGCCGTAAGTCTGTCGGCGAGTACAATCACCAGACGCGTTGAAGAAATCGGGAGTAATGTATATGCCCAGCTGCAGCAGAAGACGAAAGAATTTGACTTTTTTCATTAGCACTGATGAGAGCACGGACGTGCAAGACACAGCGCAACTGCTCATTTTTATTCGTGGAGTTAGCGCAAACTTTGAGATATGCGAGGAGCTGGCAGCCCTCCAAAGTCTCAAAGGGACTACAACGGGAGAGGATATTTTTGACAAAGTGTGCCAAACCATGGAGAAGTTGTACCTGGACTGGTCAAAGCTAGCTAGCATCACGACTGGACGGGGCTCCTAGCATGGTGGGCAAACTCTGGTCCGGTCTAATAGGACGCATGAACCGGGAGTTGGAAAAAGGGGTATCTCACCGTCCCAGCTAGAGTCCACTGCCTAATTCACCAGCAAGCACTGTGCTGCAAAGTGTTGAAGTGAGGATTCTGTAATGAAGGTTGTGGTGTCCTGCATAAACTTCATCAGAGAAAGGGATCTCTAAACACAGGCAGTTCCAAGAATTCCTGTCTGAACTGGAGTCTACGCACGGAGATGTGCTGTACTACACAGAGGTCCGATGGCATGAGCCGGGGCAGAGTTTTGAGGCGTTTTTACGAGCTGCTACCCGAAATTAACGATTTCTTCATTTAAAAGACAAAATGGTCCCAGAGCTGATCGACCCAGAATGGAAATGGCACCTCGCATTTTTAACAGACGTGACAGAAATATAACAGCCTTAACTTGCAGCTACAAGAGCGAGGGGAAACTCATTTGCGTCATGTATTCACACATAAAAGCATTTTAGGTGAAATTAGCGCTGCTTTTGGAACAAGTGAAAAGCGCAACTTTGGTCCATCTTCCTGCTACCCAAAACCTGTCGACAGAGAACCCAGCGGTCCTGTAATCCCAGCTGAAAAGTGCTTTGGAAGCACTGGAAATGCTGAAGGAGTTAATGTGTGCTGGATTCAGTGAACTACATGTTCATGCAAAAGAAATGTTGTTTTCAGAACCCCTAATTGTTGCCGATATTGATGAAGCCCAGCCTTCATATCAGTTTGAGTTGGCTGAGTTACAGAACTGTGATGTTTATCTGAAAGACGCATTCAAGCCCAACAGTCTCATTGACTTCTATGCCGCCCTCCCAAACGACACATATCCAAACATCAAAAACACGCAATGAAAATGTCCACAGTTTTTGGCAGCTCCTGTCTAATAGTGATCAGCTAGAAAACCTTTCCTCGCATGAAACTGCTGATAAACCCCGATGAGATCAAGATTGACAGATGAACATTTGCATCAGTGCTTGAGACTGGTGATCACTAGAATGGAACCTGATATTCAACTGAGTGACCAGCCAGATGCAGGCCCACAGTTCACACTGATGAACATACATAGGTAAGCTGTACTTTTCTGACTTGAATGAGTGATCTGAGCATAAACAAATATAATCATAATAAAATCTACTGGGATCAAATCCATGTTTACAACCATACTGGTAGTGAAATGTATTGTGCTGTGTAGGTGCTGTATCACTTAGTTCAGTTTCTCAACCTGATCTAGATCAGTTTTGTGGTTTTGGCCACAGGGAAGTTGATGAGAGAGAGCTGCAAACAGCGGTGTCTACAAGCCTACTGCCTCCAGAAAAAAACCTGCACTGTCAACGAGAACAAAAGGATTATAAGGAAGGAACACAAGAATTTTTTTTTGTTAAGAGACTGTTTGTCATATGTGTCAGAGAGATTCTGCTATGACAACTGAGCTGAACTTTTATCTGTTAAGATTGTGAATGGCACACAGAAAGTTAATGTTCCATGACTTTTTTTTTTCTATGAAGAACCCAGAGAGAGTTATTTAGTTATTATTTATTTCCTGTTTTTTCTGTGAAGAACTCAGAGAGGGTTATTTAGTTATTATTTATTTCATTAATAGTGTGATTATTTGTTTCCTGACTTTTTTTCTGTAAAGAACCTGGAAAGGGTTATCTGGTTATGTGTGGCTTTCTGGAAAACAATACATTTTTTAAGCTCCCCTACGATCGTCACACTTTTTCTGTTACAAACTGACACCGGCCCCACATCAGAGAAGGGAAAAGTTATGTGGCCCTCACAGGAAAAAGTTTGGGGACCCCTGATCTAGATAATGTTGTATCTACAGTATGGTCCAGTCTAATGAGTGATCAGCTAGATAATGCTGTATCTCTGCTCCTGTCTAATGAGTGATCAGCTAGATAATGTTGTATCTCTGCTCCTGTCTAATGAGTGATCAGCTAGATAATGTTGTATCTACAGTATGGTCCTGTCTAATGAGTCATCAGCTAGATAATGTTGTATCTCTGGTCCTGTCTAATGAGTGATCAGCTAGATAATGTTGTATCTACAGCATGGTCCTGTCTAATGAGTGATCAGCTAGATAATGTTGTATCTTTGGTCCTGTCTAATGAGTGATCAGCTAGATAATGACTTGTATCAGGCAGTTGCTCCTGTCTGAATGAGTGATCAGCTACGGATAATGTTGTATCTCTGGTCCTGTCTAATGAGTGATCAGCTAGATAATGTTGTATTTGGTCCTGTCTAATGAGTGATCAGCTAGATAATGCATTTGTATCTCTGGTCCTGTCTAATGAGTGATCAGCTAGATAATGTTGTATCTCTGCTCCTGTCTAATGAGTGATCAGCTAGATAATGTTGTATCTTGGTCCTGTCTAATGAGTGATCAGCTAGATAATGTTGTATTTGCTCCTGTCTAATGTATGATCAGCTAGATAAAAGCATTTTAGGTGAAATTATCTCTGGTCCTGTCTAATGAGTGATCAGCTAGATAATGTTGTATCTCAGTCCATCTTCCTGTCTAAAAAGTGATCAGCTAGAGAATGGTTGTAGTGAAGCACAGAAATGTTGAATCGGAGTCTAATGAGTGATCAGTGAGATAATGTTGTATCAAAACAGTATGGTCCTGTCTAATGAGTGATCAGCTGATAATGTTGTATCTCTGAGTCCTGTCTAATGAGTGATCAGAACTGTAATGTTGTATCCAACAGTCTCATGGTCCTGCCCTCCCTAATGAGTGATCATCTAAATAATGTTGTATCTACAGTTTTTGGTCCAGTCTAATGAGTGATCAGCTAGATAATGCTGTATTCTGCTCCTGTCTAATGAGTGATCAGCTAGATAATGTTGTATCTCTGGTCCTGTCTAATGAGTGATCAGCTAGATAATGTTGTATCTACAGTATGGTCCTGTCTAATGAGTGATCAGCTAGATAATGTTGTATCTTTTCACATCTAATGAGTCATCAGCTAGATAATGGTAAGCTCACTGGTCCAGTCTAATGAGTGATCAGCTAAAGATAATAATCATAATAAAATCTCTGCTCCTGTCTAATGAGTGATCAGCTAGATAATGTTGTATCTCTGGTCCTGTCTAATGAGTGATCAGCTAGATAAGTTGTTGTATTTGTGGTTTTCACAGGGAAGTTGTCTAATGAGTGATCAGCTAGAAAATGTTGTATCTACAGTATGGTCCTGTCTAATGAGTGATCATCTAGATAATGTTGTATCTCAGTATGGTCCAGTCTAATGAGTGATCAGCTAGATAATGCTGTATCTCTGCTCCTGTTAATGAGTGATCATGGCTAGATAATGTTGTATGATTTGGTCCTTTCTAATGAGTGATCAGCTAGATAATGTTGTATCTACCTGTTTTTGGTCCTGTCTAATGAGTGATCAGCTAGATAATGTTGTATCTAATGAGTATTATGTTGTATCTATTAATAGTGTTATTATTTGTCCTGTCTAATGAGTGATCTGTAAGCTAGATAATGGTGTATCTTGGTTATGGTCCTGTCTAATGAGTGATCATTAGATAATGCTGTATCTTGGTCCTGTCTAATGAGTGATCAGCTAGATAATGTTGTATCTCTGGTCCTGTCTAATGAGTGATCAGCTAGATAATGTTGTATCTACAGTATGGTCCAGTCTAATGAGTGAGTGATCAGCTAGATAATGCTGTATCTCTGCTCCTGTCTAATGAGTGATCAGCTAGATAATGTTGTATCTCTGGTCCTGTCTAATGAGTGATCAGCTAGATAATGTTGTATCTAATGAGTGATCAGCTAGATAATGTTGTCCTGTCTAATGAGTGATCAGCTAGATAATGTTGTATCTCTGGTCCTGTCTAATGAGTGATCAGCTAGATAATGTTGTATCTCTGGTCCTGTCTAATGAGTGATCAGCTAGATAATGTTGTATCTTTGGTCCTGTCTAATGAGTGATCAGCTAGATAATGTTGTATCTCTGGTCCTGTCTAATGAGTGATCAGCTAGATAATGTTGTATCTTTGGTCCTGTCTAATGAGTGATCAGCTAGATAATGTTGTATCTCTGGTCCTGTCTAATGAGTGATCAGCTAGATAATGTTGTATCTTAATGGTCCTGTCTAATGAGTGATCAGCTAGATAATGTTGTATCTCTGGTCCTGTCTAATGAGTGATCAGCTAGATAATGTTGTATCTCTGGTCCTGTCTAATGAGTGATCAGCTAGATAATGTTGTATCTCTGCTCCTGTCTAATGAGTGATCAGCTAGATAATGTTGTATCTTTGGTCCTGTCTAATGAGTGATCAGCTAGATAATGTTGTATCTAATGAGTGATCAGCTAGATAATGTTGTATCCTGTCTAATGAGTGATCAGCTAGATAATGTTGTATCTTTGGTCCTGTCTAATGAGGATCTAGATAATGTTGTATCTCTGGTCCTGTCTAATGAGTGATCAGCTAGATAATGTTGTATCTCTGGTCCTGTCTCTGGTCCTGTCTAATGAGTGATCAGCTAGATAATGATGTATCTACAGTATGGTCCTGTCTAATGAGTGATCAGCTAGATAATGTTGTATCTACAGTATGGTCCAGTCTAATGAGTGATCAGCTAGATAATGCTGTATCTCTGCTCCTGTCTAATGAGTGATCAGCTAGATAATGTTGTATCTCTGGTCCTGTCTAATGAGTGATCAGCTAGATAATGTTGTATCTACAGTATGGTCCTGTCTAATGAGTGATCAGCTAGATAATGTTGTATCTACAGTATGGTCCTGTCTAAGGAGGGATCAGCTAGATAATGTTGTATCTCTGCTCCTGTCTAATGAGTGATCAGCTAGATAATGTTGTATCTCTGGTCCTGTCTAATGAGTGATCAGCTAGATAATGCTGTATCTCTGCTCCTGTCTAATGAGTGATCAGCTAGATAATGATGTATCTACAGTATGGTCCTGTCTAATGAGTGATCAGCTAGATAATGTTGTATCTACAGTATGGTCCTGTCTAATGAGTGATCAGCTAGATAATGTTGTATCTACAGTATGGTCCTGTCTAATGAGTGATCAGCTAGATAATGATGTATCTACAGTATGGTCCTGTCTAATGAGTGATCAGCTAGATAATGATGTATCTACAGTATGGTCCTGTCTAATGAGTGATCAGCTAGGTAATGTTGTATCTCTGCTCCTGTCTAATGAGTGATCAGCTAGATAATGTTGTATCTACAGTATGGTCCTGTCTAATGAGTGATCAGCTAGATAATGTTGTATCTACAGTATGGTCCTGTCTAATGAGTGATCAGCTAGATAATGTTGTATCTACAGTATGGTCCTGTCTAATGAGTGATCAGCTAGATAATGTTGTATCTACAGTATGGTCCTGTATAATGAGTGATCAGCTAGATAATGTTGTATCTACAGTATGGTCCTGTCTAATGAGTGATCAGCTAGATAATGTTGTATCTCTGGTCCTGTCTAATGAGTGATCAGCTAGATAATGTTGTATCTCTGCTCCTGTCTAATGAGTGATCAGCTAGATAATGTTGTATCTCTGCTCCTGTCTAATGAGTGATCAGCTAGATAATGATGTATCTACAGTATGGTCCTGTCTAATGAGTGATCAGCTAGATAATGTTGTATCTACAGTATGGTCCTGTCTAATGAGTGATCAGCTAGATAATGATGTATCTACAGTATGGTCCTGTCTAATGAGTGATCAGCTAGATAATGTTGTATCTACAGTATGGTCCTGTCTAATGAGTGATCAGCTAGATAATGTTGTATCTACAGTATGGTCCTGTCTAATGAGTGATCAGCTAGATAATGATGTATCTACAGTATGGTCCTGTCTAATGAGTGATCAGCTAGATAATGATGTATCTACAGTATGGTCCTGTCTAATGAGTGATCAGCTAGGTAATGTTGTATCTCTGCTCCTGTCTAATGAGTGATCAGCTAGATAATGTTGTATCTACAGTATGGTCCTGTCTAATGAGTGATCAGCTAGATAATGTTGTATCTACAGTATGGTCCTGTCTAATGAGTGATCAGCTAGATAATGTTGTATCTACAGTATGGTCCTGTCTAATGAGTGATCAGCTAGATAATGTTGTATCTACAGTATGGTCCTGTCTAATGAGTGATCAGCTAGATAATGTTGTATCTACAGTATGGTCCTGTCTAATGAGTGATCAGCTAGATAATGTTGTATCTCTGGTCCTGTCTAATGAGTGATCAGCTAGATAATGTTGTATCTCTGGTCCTGTCTAATGAGTGATCAGCTAGATAATGTTGTATCTCTGGTCCTGTCTAATGAGTGATCAGCTAGATAATGTTGTATCTTTGGTCCTGTCTAATTAGTGATCCGCTAAACGTTGGTGACTGCATCAAGTCAGTCAATGGCATCAACCTGACCAAGCTGATCTAAAATGATGACAATCATATTAGATAATTTATGTTTTGTGTACTATATGTCTATATGTTCCTGTCCTAGGAGTGATCAGTTGAACGTGGGCGACTACATTAAGTCAGTGAATGGTATCAACCTGACCAAGCTGAGACACGAAGAGATCATCAGTCTGTTGAAGAACGTGGGCGAACGAGTTGTCCTGGAAGTGGAGTACGAACTACCCCCATCAGGTAGGAGGGGCTGACTATTGTTCTTGGGTTGTAGTCTGAATTCAAACTCCTATACCTGCTAGGCACCTCTGTAGATCCGAGAAGAAGAATACAAATATGTTGAAATGCAACCAAGCTTTTTTATTTTATTTATTTATTTCACCTTTATTTAACCAGGTAGGCAAGTTGAGAACACCTTTATTTAACCAGGAGGCAAGTTGAGAACAAGTTCTCATTTACAATTGCGACCTGGCCAAGATAAAGCAAAGCAGTTCGACACATACAACAACACAGAGTTACACATGGAATAAAACAAACATACAGTCAATAATACAGTATAAACAAGTCTATATACGATGTGAGCAAATGAGGTGAGAAGGGAGGTAAAGGCAAAAAAAGGCCATGGTGGCAAAGTAAATACAATATAGCAAGTAAAACACTGGAATGGTAGTTTTGCAATGGAAGAATGTGCAAAGTAGAAATAAAAATAATGGGGTGCAAAGGAACAAAAATAAATAAATAAAATAAATAAATACAGTAGGGAAAGAGGTAGTTGTTTGGGCTAAATTATAGGTGGGCTATGTACAGGTGCAGTAATGTGTGAGCTGCTCTGACAGTTGGTGCTCAAAGCTAGTGAGGGAGATAAGTGTTTCCAGTTTCACTTTTACCACTCTACTAATACTACTGATATCTAAACTCAGGTCTATAGGAGTGCCCAGGGGAGCAGGGACCAGGGTCAATCTGGAACTTGGCTGTAATATGAGTTACTCAGCGAAATACTACAGGTCCCAGTTATCAGCTACTGCCTAGAGTTTTACCTGCTCAGGTCACGTGGTCTGCCAGTCTGACATTAGGGTTGCCAGTAAGAGGTCTGTGTGTTCCCTGACCTTCCGTTCTAGTAAAACAGACACTTGAAGTTTACAAGCCTATCCGATTCTGCCTGACCTTTACGATTTGTAATAATGAATCTGTCTATTTATCTTTGCTGTCCGCTGGTTCCTGATAGTGAGCCCAGTAAAACCTGTGATTTAGTGGTGGTGACATCATTCAAAAGCCTCTCTCTCTCTCTCTCTCTCTCTCTCTCTCTCTCTCTCTCTCTCTCTCTCTTTCTGTCTCTCTCGTGGTCTCTCTGCCTCTCTCTCTCTCTCTCTCTCTGCCTTTCTCTCTCTCGCTGTCTCTCTGTCTCTCTCGTGGTCTCTCTGCCTCTCTCTCTCTCTCTCTGCCTCTCCCTCTCTCGCTGTCTCTCTGTCTCTCTCGCTGTCTCTCTCTGTCTCTCTCCCCCAGCACCAGACAGTACCTCAGGTGTGATTTCCAAGACAATGGAGATATGTTTGCACAAAGAAGGGACCAGCTTCGGCTTTGTCATGAGAGGTACTACACTATGTTTACTACACTATGTATACTACACTATGTATACTAAACTATGTATACTAAACTATGCATACTACACTATGTATACTAAACTATGCATACTACACTATGTATACTACACTCTGTATACTACACTAGGTATACTACACTCTGGGCTCTGGTCAAAAGTAGTGCACCCTATTCCCTATGGGCTCTGGTCAAACGTAGTGCACCCTATTCCCTATGGGCTCTGGTCAAAAGTAGTGCACTATGTAGGGAATAGGGTGCCATTTGCGATGCACCCTATACATTCATTTCACAACATGTGTCAAACTCCTTCCACGGAGGGCCGAGTGTCTGCAGGGTTTCGCTCCACCCTTGTACTTGATTGATGGATTAAGGTCACTAATTAGTAAGGAACTGCCGTCACCTGGTTGTCTAGGTCTTAATTGAATGGAAAAATAAAAAAAACCCGCAGAGACTCGGCCCTCCGCGGAATGAGTTTGACACCCCTGCATTACACAGACAAACCTGGCACCTGCCCGTTTCCACTACAGTCTAGGTTGATTGTGTTTCAGTCACAGCTGACCCATAAAGGAAGAACACTCAAAATTAATTTAAGATAGCCTCAGCAGTCCACCGATTGGAAATGCTCATTTCTTAACAACGCCATCCACAGATCAATAAAAGACAAAGTAATTTAGGCTGTAGGGAAATCAACCCAACGTTTACAGCACAGTTAGCATGACAGACTTGTTTTATAAAAATAAAAGATGAGTGAAATATTCTTGAGACTCTTCAATGCATACTTTTATTACACAATAGTTTTAATGCAAATTAATATACTGTATATAATATGAGAAATGCCGTTTAGCTGACGCTTTCTCCAACTTACAGTCATATGGGTGGCCCTCAGTGGGAATCGAACCCACGATCCTTAGCGTTGCAAGCACCATGCTCTACCAACTGGGCCACACGGGACCAAATTGATGTTGGTCAGGCAGATGCCCTATTAAAAGTGATGTCATACTGTATAACCAAACCATTTCCTCAAGCGTTTAATGTGTTTAATGTGATGTTTCAGGGGGCTCACACGAAGACTGGAACAAATCTCGCCCCCTAGTGGTGACATACGTCAGACCAGGAGGTCCTGCAGACAGGTGATGTGGATCATGGTGTGACACCTTATTCCCCAGGAGCACAGGGTCAGCAGGAGCACAGGGTCAGCTAGAGCACAGGGTCAGCTAGAGCACAGGGTCAGCTAGAGCACAGGGTCAGCAGGAGCACAGGGTCAGCAGGAGCACAGGGTCAGCAGGAGCACAGGGTCAGCTAGAGCACAGGGTCAGCTAGAGCACAGGGTCAGCTAGAGCACAGAGTCAGCTAGAGCACAGGGCCAGTTTGAGCACACGGTCAGCTGGAGCACAGGGTCAGCTAGAGCACAGGGTCAGTTAGAGCACAGGGTCAGCTAGAGCACAGGGTCAGCTAGAGCACATAGAAGCACAGGGTCAGCTAGAGCACAGAGGAGCACAGGGTCAGCTAGAGCACAGAGGAGCACAGGGTCAGCTAGAGCACAGAGGAGCACAGGGTCAGCTAGAGCACAGGGTCAGCTAGAGCACAGAGGAGCACAGGGTCAGCTAGAGCACAGGGTCAGCTAGAGCACAGAGGAGCACAGGGTCAGTTAGAGCACAGAGGAGCACAGGGTCAGCTAGAGCACAGAGGAGCACAGGGTCAGCTAGAGCACAGGGTCAGCTAGAGCACAGAGGAGCACAGGGTCAGCTAGAGCACAGAGGAGCACAGGGTCAGCTAGAGCACAAAGGAGCACACGGTCAGCTAGAGCACAGAGGAGCACAGGGTCAGCTAGAGCACAGAGGAGCACAGGGTCAGTTAGAGCACAGAGGAGCACAGGGTCAGCTAGAGCACAGAGGAGCACAGGGTCAGCTAGAGCACAAATGAGCACAGGGTCAGCTAGAGCACAGAGGAGCACAGGGTCAGCTAGAGCACAGAGGAGCACAGGGTCAGCTAGAGCACAGAGGAGCACAGGGTCAGTTAGAGCACAGGGTCAGTTAGAGCACAGGGTCAGCTAGAGCACAGGGTCAGCTAGAACACAGGGTCAGCTAGAGCACACGGTCAGCTAGAGCACAGGGTCAGCTAGAGCACAGGGTCAGCTAGAGCACAGGGTCAGCTAGAGCACAGGGCCAGTTTGAGCACACGGTCAGCTGGAGCACAGGGTCAGCTAGAGCACAGGGTCAGTTAGAGCACAGGGTCAGCTAGAGCACAGGGTCAGCTAGAGCACATAGAAGCACAGGGTCAGCTAGAGCACAGAGGAGCACAGGGTCAGCTAGAGCACAGAGGAGCACAGGGTCAGCTAGAGCACAGGGTCAGCTAGAGCACAGAGGAGCACAGGGTCAGTTAGAGCACAGAGGAGCACAGGGTCAGCTAGAGCACAGAGGAGCACAGGGTCAGCTAGAGCACAGGGTCAGCTAGAGCACAGAGGAGCACAGGGTCAGCTAGAGCACAGAGGAGCACAGGGTCAGCTAGAGCACAAAGGAGCACAGGGTCAGCTAGAGCACAGAGGAGCACAGGGTCAGCTAGAGCACAGAGGAGCACAGGGTCAGTTAGAGCACAGGGGAGCACAGGGTCAGCTAAGGCACAGGGTCAGCTAGAGCACAGAGGAGCACAGGGTCAGCTAGAGCACAAATGAGCACAGGGTCAGCTAGAGCACAGAGGAGCACAGGGTCAGCTAGAGCACAGAGGAGCACAGGGTCAGCTAGAGCACAGAGGAGCACAGGGTCAGTTAGAGCACAGGGTCAGTTAGAGCACAGGGTCAGCTAGAGCACAGGGTCAGCTAGAGCACAGAGGAGCACAGGGTCAGCTAGAGCACAAAGGAGTACAGGGTCAGCTGGAGCTACAGTACACCTACTCATTTCTTTATTCTTTATTTTTACTATTTTCTACATACATGTAGTATAATAGTGAATACATCAAAACTATGAAGTAACACATATGGAATATATGTCTTCACTATTATTCTACAATGAAGAAAATAGTAAAACATAAAGAAAAACCCTTGAATGAGTAGGTGTTCTAAACCTTTGACTGGTACTATATGTTATAGTGCACTGCTATGTAGGGTGCATATGTAGTGCACTACTGGTGTCATTTGAGACAGGACCTGTGTTACATTTTTCTGTGTGGGTTTGGCTGAGAGGGATATTGAAAATGAATATGTCTCCAGAATATGTCGGCTGGTGCTAGTTACATATAAATATGTTTTCACTCTTCACACCCACATGTAAAATACGAGGGATGAGAAATTTCAGCCGACGCTGAAGTGAGAGAGTGTGTGAGAGATAGAGAGCGAGGGATTGAGTAGACAGAGGAAAGGTAGAGGTAGGAGGAGAGAGAGAGGGGAGGAAGGGATAGAAGGAGAGAGAGAGAGGAGTAGGTAGAAGGAGAGAGAGAGGAGGGGTAGAAGGAGAGAGGGGAGGAGTAGAAGGAGAGAGAGGAGGGGTAGAAGGAGAGAGAGAGGAGGGGTAGAAGGAGAGAGGGGAGGAGTAGAAGGAGAGAGAGAGGGAGGGGTAGAAGGAGAGAGAGGGGAGTAGAAGGAGAGAGAGAGGAGAGGACGGGGTAGAAGGAGAGAGAGAGGAGGGGTAGAAGGAGAGAGAGGGGAGTAGGAGAGAGAGAGGAGGGGTAGAAGGAGAGAGAGGAGGGGTAGAAGGGAGAGAGGGGAGTAGAAGGAGAGAGAGAGAGGAGGGGTAGAAGGAGAGAGAGAGGAGGGGTAGAAGGAGAGAGGGGAGTAGAATGGGAGAGAAGGAGAGAGGAGTAGAATGAGAGAGAGGGGAGGAGAGGGAGGGGTAGAAGGAGAGAGAGAGGAGGGGTAGAAGAGAGAGGGGAGGAGTAGAAGGAGAGAGAGGGAGTAGAATGAGAGAGAGAGGAGAGGACGGGGTAGAAGGAGAGAGAGAGGAGGGGTAGAAGGAGAGAGAGGGGAGTAGAAGGAGAGAGAGAGGAGGGGTAGAAGGAGAGAGAGAGGAGGGGTAGAAGGAGAGAGGAGTGGGTAGAAGGAGAGAGAGAGGAGGGGTAGAAGGAGAGAGAGGGGAGTAGAAGGAGTAGAAGAGAGAGAGAGGAAGGGGTAGAAGGAGAGAGAGAGGAGGGGTAGAAGGAGAGACAGGTGAGTAGAAGGAGAGAGAGAGGAGGGGTAGGAGGAGAGAGAGGAGAGTAGAAGGAGAGAGAGAGGAGGCAGGGTAGAAGGAGAGAGAGAGGAGGGGTAGAAGGAGAGAGAGAGGGGGAGGAGGGGTAGAAGGAGAGAGAGGAGTGGGGGTAGAAGGAGAGAGAGAGGAGAGGCAGGGGTAGAAGGAGAGAGAGGAGTAGAAGGAGAGAGAGGGAGGGGTAGAAGGAGAGAGAGGAGGGGTAGAGGAGGGTAGAAGGAGAGAGAGAGGAGGAGGGTAGAAGAAGGAGAGGGGAGAAGGAGGAGAGGAAGGGGTAGAAGGAGAGAGAGGAGGGGTAGAGAGGAGAGGAGAGAGGGAGGGGTAGAAGGAGAGAGAGGAGATAGGAGATAGAAGAGGAGGAGGGAATGATAGAGGAGAGAGAGAGAGAGGAGAGGGAAGGAGAGAGAGAGAGGAGAGGAAGGAGAGTGGAGAGGAGAAAGAAGAGGAAAGGGAGGAGAGGTAGAGAGGAGAGAAGAGAGGAGAGGTAGAAGGGAGATAGAAGAGAGGAGATGCAGAATGATAGAGGAGAGGAGACAGAAGGAGAGGAGAGGTAGAAGGAGAGAAAGAGAAGGAGAGAAGGAGAAGTAGAAGGAGAGAGAGAGGAGATGAAGGAGAGGAGACAGGTAGAAGGAGGAGAAAGAGAAAGAGAGGAGAGGTAGAAGATGCAGAAGGAGAAGAGGAGAGGAGACAGAAGGAGAGGAGAGGAGAGGTAGAAGGAGAGACAAAGAGAGGAGAGGTAGAAGGAGGAAAGAAGGAGAGAGGAGAGGAGGAGACAGAAGGAGAGGAGAGGTAGAAGGAGAGAGGAGAGGAGACAGAAGGAGAGGAGAGGTAGAAGGAGAGAGGAGAGGAGACAGAAGGAGAGAAAGGAGATCAGAGAGTGCAGTCTGCCATAATGAACCTGGATTTATTCAGTGTACCACTTTGGCACAAGGAATGGAAATGCTGCTTGGGTTTTCTCTGCCATTTGTATGATAGTCCAAGAATTTAGTTACAGAACATTGTTGGAGAGGAGGTCCCTTAAATACAATGTGACAGGATGCAGAAAGTGGGGGAGAATATGCCATGCTTCTCCCTCCCTCCATCTCTCCTTCCCTCTGTCCTTTCTCACTCTCTCGCCCCCTCACCATCTCTCTCTCTCTCGCTCAACTACGAGGCTGTTATGTAGGCTGTGCCTGTCTGAGACATCTTCCATCTCTGTCTTTGGTTCAGTCTATCAGGTATGAAGGTAAGACCCAGATGCAGACAACGAGGGTTTAATAATGCAACAGGGGCAGACAATAGACAGGTCAAGGGGTCAGTAAACCAGAGGTGGGGCAACGGTACCAGACGGCAGGCAGGCTCAGGGTCAGGCAGTGTGACCAGGCAGGCGGGCTCAGAGTCAGGACAGGCAAGGGTCAAAACTAGGAGGGCGAGAAATAGAGAGACTGATAAAAGCAGGAGCTGAGACAAAACCGCTGGTCGACTTGACAAACAAGATGAACTAGCAACAGACAAACGGAGAACACAGGTATAAATACCCAGGGGATAATGGGGAAGATGGGCGACAGCTGAAGGGGGAGGAGACAATCACAAAGACAGGTGAAATAGATTAGGGTGTGACACAGTCAGCGTTCCTTTGTGTCTCCTCTGTTGTCTCCTAGGACTGTGGTCAAATGTCACAAATCGCCTGACAGTTGTATAAAAGTAATTTTAGATAGCTTGGGTTGGATAGAAGCCATCTTCATTTCCACCTTTTTCCTTTTTACAACAAGGAAGTTGTTATGAACTCTGAAAAGGATCTACCCTGTGCTTCTGCCACTATATGTCTTGTATAACATCTCAGGTCAGGTCACATGGTCAGGAACAAAATCTGGATTTACTAGCTCATCGATCCTTGTTTATTGAACCAAATAACAGTGACCCCCCCCTTCTTCTTCTCTGCCCATCTCTACCATTTATCTTTCTCTAACTCCCTGTGTCTCCCCTCTCCATGTGTGTCTCTTTCTTCTCCCTTCCTCTCTCTCCTCTGCCTCTACCTGTCCCCCCCCCCCCCCCCCTGTCCTACTGTAGAGAGGGTAGCCTGAAACCGGGGGATCGTCTGATGTGTGTAGACGGGGTGCCCCTCCACAGTGCCAACCACAGGGATGCCCTCGTCGTGCTCAACCAGTGTGGTCAGGAGGCCCTCCTACAGATCGAGTATGACGTCTCTATCATGAGTAAGAGAAACCGTCCAAATATAATGTATTCTATTCTAGTCGTTCTATCTCTATCAGAGTTCACACTCGCCTGGAGAAATAAAGAAACAATGTCAGCTTATTTTGTGTCATCCAGGCTGAATATGATTTGTTTATAGTCTCTAACTTCACTGAAATGTGAAACAAAGTGAATAGTGAGTAGTAATGTGTTGGGATCCCAGACCGTGTGTTTTTATTTGCAGCTCTCAAGGTGAAGCAACTAGACTTAATAATAAATCCCAGTCACTTCACACCAGCCAGGGGGAGAATACCAGACAACACCTGCCTACCTGGGCTGCAGGACTTTGATACTTGACTGTCTATTCATTTATATTGACTCAACAGACCCCAGACACATCAGGGACCACAAGCTTCACTTGAACTGACAGTGAGAAAAAGACCATTACCAGTCTGTACCAGTCTAAATATACTGTATATGTACCAGCAAGTCCCAGCCTGCCCTCAGCTCAACATCTTTTTAGTTAAACTAGTCGACACTTGAACGTCTGTGTCCCTCATCAAGAGAAGGTATCTGGGGTCTGTGTCCCTCATCAAGAGAAGGTATCTGGGGTCTGTGTCCCTCATCAAGAGGAGGTATCTGGGGTCTGTGTCCCTCTTCAAGAGAAGGTATCTGGGGTCTGTGTCCCTCATCAAGAGAAGATATCTGGGGTCTGTGTCCCTCATCAAGAGGAGGTATCTGGGGTCTGTGTCCCTCATCAAGAGAAGGTATCTGGGGTCTGTGTCCCTCATCAAGAGGAGGTATCTGGGGTCTGTGTCCCTCATCAAGAGAAGGTATCTGGGGTCTGTGTCCCTCATCAAGAGAAGGTATGTGGGGTCTGTGTCCCTCATCCAGAGAAGGTATCTGGGGTCTGTGTCCCTCATCAAGAGAAGGTATCTGGTGTCTGTGTCCCTCATCAAGAGAAGGTATCTGGGGTCTGTGTCCCTCATCAAGAGGAGGTATCTGGTGTCTGTGTCCCTCTTCAAGAGGAGGTATCTTGGGTCTGTGTCCCTCATCAAGAGGAGGTATCTGGGGTCTGTGTCCCTCATCAAGAGGAGGTATCTGGGGTCTGTGTCCCTCATCAAGAGGAGGTATCTGGGGTCTGTGTCTCTCATCAAGAGGAGGTATCTGGGGTCTGTGTCCCTCATCAAGAGAAGGTATCTGGGGTCTGTGTCCCTCATCAAGAGAAGGTACACAATTCTGCTGTTTTCCATCCTTCCCCACTAATCAGGGATTCCGACCTGGGACACCAGAGTGGACAAAACACTCTGGTCATTGAATACGGCAGGGTAGTCTAGTGGTTAGAGCGTTGGACTAGTAACCGGAAGGTTGCAAGTTCAAATCCCCGAGCTGACAAGGTACACATCTGTCATTCTGCCCCTGAACAGGCAGTTAACACACTGTTCCTAGGCTGTCATCGAAAATAAGAATTTGTTCTTAACTGACTTGTCTAGTTAAATAAAGGTAAAACAAGAAAATGACCGAAATTTACCAATTATGGTAAAACAGGTAAAAAAATAAAATCACTTCAGTCCTCAAGGGCTGGAACTGAACATCCCTGGACCATAATGACAGCTAATTGTCCCATGTTCCTGCTGTTAACCTCTCATTGTAATACATTTCTGGGAGGTGGACTCTGAATGCCATATCGTAGTCATCATAGAGTTGCAGGAATGAAAAAGTTTAAACTGTGCAACAGTTATTTTTGTGTCTAACTATCCATAGGATATGCATTGCATATATAATGAGTATTGTGAGAATTATTCTGCCAAAACTGCGACACAACCTCTTTTTTTTTTTAAAGCCTGCAACCGTATTCTATCAAACTTTATCTGTGACCTTTCAGATACTGTGACGAATGTGTCTGGTCCCCTATTGGTGGAGATCGCCAAGTCACCAGGGGCGGCTCTGGGTATCACCTTGACAACCGCCACCCACAGGAACAAACAGGTCATCGTCATCGACAGGATCAAAGCAGCTAGTGTGGTGGACAGGTGAGCAGACAGACCCACAGGTAGTGTGATGTACAGGTGAGTTGAGAGACCCACAGGTAGTGTGGTGGACAGGTGAGTTGACAGACCCACAGCTAGAGTGGTGGACAGGTGAGTTGACAGACTCACAGGTAGAGTGGTGGACAGGTGAAAAGACAGACCCACAGGTAGTGTGATGGACAGGTGAGTTGACAGACCCACAGCTAGAGTGGTGGACAGGTGAGCAGACAGACCCACAGCTAGAGTGGTGGACAGGTAAGTTGACAGACCCACAGGTAGTGTGGTGGACAGGTGAGTTGTCAGACCCACAGGTAGTGTGGTGGACAGGTGAGTTGACAGACCCACAGGTAGAGTGGTGGACAGGTGAGCTGACAGACCCACAGGTAGAGTGGTGGACAGGTCAGTTGACAGACCCACAGCTAGTGTGGTGGACAGGTGAGCTGAACTGGTAGACAGTCTACCTATCACGTCATTCCTCAGATAGACAGTCTACCTATCACGTCATTCCTCAGATAGACAGTCTACCTATTACATCATTCCTCAGATAGACAGTCTCCCTATCACGTCATTCCTCAGATAGACAGTCTACCTATCACGTCATTCCTCAGATAGACAGTCTCCCTATCACGTCATTCCTCAGATAGACAGTCTACCTATCACGTCATTCCTCAGATAGACAGTCTACCTATCACGTCATTCCTCAGATAGACAGTCTACCTATCACGTCATTCCTCAGATAGACAGTCTACCTATCACGTCATTCCTCAGATAGACAGTCATTCCTCAGATAGACAGTCTACCTATCACGTCAATCCTCAAATAGACAGTCTACCTATCACGTCATTCCTCAGATAGACAGTCTACCTATCACATCATTCCTCAGATAGACAGTCTACCTATCACGTCATTCCTCAGGAGAGCACATTAGAATACAAATACTGCTCTCTATCTTTCTCTGTCTGTGTCTCTCTCTCTGTCTCTCTCTCTCTCTCTCTCTCTCTCTCTGTCTTTCTCTCTCTCTCTCTCTCTCTCTCTCTCTCTCTCTCTCTCTCGCTCTCTCTCTCTGTCTCTCTCTCTCTCTCTCTCTCTGTCTCTCTCTCTCTCTCTCTCTCTCTCTCTCTCTCTCTCTCTCTCTCTCTCTCCTCTCTGTCTCTCTCTCTGTCTGTCTGTCTCTCTCTCTCTCTCTCTCTCTCTCTCTCTCTCTCTCTCTCTCTCTCTCTCTCTCTCTCTCTCTCTCTCTCTCTCTCTCTCTCTCAATTCAATTCAATTCAATTCAAGGGGCTTTATTGGCATGGGAAACATATGTTAACATTGCCAAAGCAAGTGAGGTAGATAATATACAAAGTGAAATAAACATTAACAGTAAACATTAAACATAGAGACATTTCAAAACAATAAAGACATTTCAAATGTCATGTTATGTATATACACATGTTGTGTTGTAACAATGTACAAATGGTTAAATGGTCTCTCTCTCTCTCTCTCCCCATCTCTCTCTCTCTCTGTCTCTCTCTCTCTCTCTCTCTCTCTCTCTCCAGGTGTGGAGCTCTCCATACAGGGGACCACATCCTGTCCATCGATGGGACCAGCACAGAGCACTGTTCAGTCCTAGAGGCCACACAGCTGCTAGCTAGCACATCAGACCAGGCCAAGCTAGAGATCCTCTCTGCCCACCACAGCAGACTGCCTAACAAACCACAGGACACTGGTGAGTACGGAGAGATAACACACACACACACACACACACACACACACTCAGCAGGGACATGCCTGTGATGTCGCTTGCCTTTAGTTGTTTTAATTAGCTGTACTGAGCCTAATGTTTCCCCATGAGTATACCACTGAGACCTGCTTGCACACACACACACACACACACACACACACACACACACACACACACTCAGCAGGGACAGGCCTGTGATTTTGTTTGCCGCCAGTTGTTTTAATTAGCTGTACAGGGTTTAATGTTTCCCCACGAGTATAACACTGAGAACCAGATTTATTCAGAGATGCACACATGCCAAAAATCCTGAAATCTCAGTCAGAGTTGAGCCCTGCATAGTGTGATACAAACACAAAGCTTTTTCACACAACGTGTCGTGTATCCAATGCTGCAGTGGAATATCTAGAGAGCCACAGCACACCAGACTAGAGCATATCAGACTAGAGCAGGACAGACTAGAACACAGACTAGAGCAGGACAGACTAGAGGAGGACAGACTAGAGGAGGACAGACTAGAGGAGGACAGTCTAGAGCAGGACAGACTAGAGGAGGACAGACTAGAGGAGGGCAGACTAGAACAGGACAGACTAGAGCAGGACAGACTAGAGGAGGACAGACTAGAGGAGGACAGACTAGAGCAGGACAGACTAGAGCAGGACAGACTAGAGGAGGACAGACTAGAGCACAGACTAGAGGAGGACAGACTAGAGCACAGACTAGAGCAGGACAGACTAGAGCAGGACAGGCTAGAACAGGACAGACTAGAGCAGGACAGACTAGAGGAGGACAGACTAGAGCAGGACAGACTAGAGCAGGACAGACTAGAGCAGGACAGACTAGAGCAGGACAGGCTAGAACAGGACAGACTAGAGCAGGACAGACTAGAGCAGGACAGACTAGAGCAGGACAGACTAGAGCAGGACAGACTAGAGCAGGACAGACTAGAGGAGGACAGACTAGAGCACAGACTAGATGAGGACAGACTAGAGGAGGACAGACTAGAGCAGGACAGACTAGAGCAGGACAGACTAGAGCAGGACAGACTAGAGCAGGACAGACTAGAGGAGGACAGACTAGAGGAGGACAGACTAGAGGAGGACAGACTAGAGGAGGACAGACTAGAGGAGGACAGACTAGAGCAGGACAGACTAGAGCAGGACAGACTAGAGCAGGACAGACTAGAGGAGGACAGACTAGAGGAGGACAGACTAGAACAGGACAGACTAGAGGAGGACAGACTAGAGCAGGACAGACTAGAGCAGGACAGACTAGAACAGGACAGACTAGAGGAGGACAGACTAGAGGAGGACAGACTAGAGCAGGACAGACAGGACAGACTAGAGGCAGGACAGACTAGAGCAGGACAGACTAGAGGAGGACAGACTAGAGCAGGACAGACTAGAGCAGGACAGACTAGAGCAGGACAGACTAGAGCAGGACAGACTAGAGCAGGACAGACTAGAGGAGGACAGACTAGAGCAGGACAGACTAGAGGAGGACAGACTAGAGCAGGACAGACTAGAGCAGGACAGACTAGAGGAGGACAGACTAGAGGAGGACAGAGCAGGACAGACAGGACAGACTAGAGGAGGACAGACTAGAGCAGGACAGACTAGAGGAGGACAGACTAGAGGAGGACAGACTAGAACAGGACAGAGTAGAGGAGGACAGACTAGAGCACATCAGACTAGAGCAGGACAGACTAGAGCAGGACAGACTAGAGGAGGACAGACTAGAGCAGGACAGACTAGAGGAGGACAGACTAGAGGAGGACAGACTAGAGAGGACAGGACAGACTAGAGCAGGACAGACTAGAGCACATCAGACTAGAGCAGGACAGACTAGAGCAGGACAGACTAGAGGAGGACAGACTAGAGCAGGACAGACTAGAGCAGGACAGACTAGAGCAGGACAGACTAGAACAGGACAGACTAGAGGAGGACAGACTAAAGCAGGACAGACTAGAGCAGGACAGACTAGAGCAGGACAGACTAGAACAGGACAGACTAGAGCAGGACAGACTAGAGGAGGACAGACTAGAGAGACAGACTAGAGAGGAGGACAGACTAGAGCAGGACAGACTAGAGCAGGACA
This sequence comes from Oncorhynchus nerka, assembly GCF_034236695.1. Lineage (NCBI taxonomy): Eukaryota > Metazoa > Chordata > Actinopteri > Salmoniformes > Salmonidae > Oncorhynchus > Oncorhynchus nerka. The sequence continues at coordinate 97,167,660 of NC_088410.1, read as the reverse complement.
GACTAGAGGACAGAGACAGGACAGACTAGAGGAGGACAGACTAGAGGAGGACAGACTAGAGCAGGACAGACTAGAGGAGGACAGACTAGAGACTAGAGGACAGACAGGACAGACTAGAGGAGGACAGACTAGAGCAGGACAGACTAGAGGAGGACAGACTAGAGGAGGACAGACTAGAGCACAGACTAGAGCAGGACAGACTAGAGCAGGACAGACTAGAGCACAGACTAGAGCAGGACAGACTAGAACAGGACAGACTAGAGCAGGACAGACTAGAGCAGGACAGACTAGAGCACAGACTAGAGCAGGACAGACTAGAGCAGGACAGACTAGAGCAGGACAGACTAGAGCAGGACAGACTAGAGCAGGACAGACTAGAGCAGGACAGACTAGAGCACAGACTAGAGCAGGACAGACTAGAGCAGGACAGACTAGAGCAGGACAGACTAGAGCAGGACAGACTAGAGCACAGACTAGAGCAGACTAGGGCAGGGCAGACTAGATTAGGGCACAGTAGAGCAGGGCAAAGCAGAGCATAGCAGATCAGAGTAGAGCAGAGCAGAACACAGCAAACTAGAGCAGGGCAGAGTAGATCAGAACAACGCTCCCAGCCCTCAATGTGTGGAAGAATAAGAGGTCTCTGATACACCCAGACAGGCAGTATCTTACAGGATCTGATTCATGCCTTCTATGTGGGTCAGCTTATGCAAAAGGCTGCACTAGACATGCACAATCATCTAATGTTAGGGCAGTGAAAGCTGCAGATTTTATTTATTGTCACTGGCTTATGCACTGAGAGTTTATGACTGGCTCAATTCAGTAGTGTGGTGAAACCATAGAGATACAGTATATAGTAAACTCTAGACACTGCACTTCAACTGGTACGTGTTATTTCAGTCCCATTCTATTCAATTCCATTCTTTTCAGTTCGCTTCTATTCAGTTCCCTTCTATTCAGTTCCCTTCTATTCAGTTCCATTGTATTCTATTCAGTTCCCTTCTATTCAGTTCCCTTCTATTCAGTTCCCTTTGATTCAGTTCCCTTTGATTCAGTTCCCTTCTATTCAGTTCCCTTCTATTCAGTTCCCTTCTATTCAGTTCCCTTCTATTCAGTTCCCTTCTATTCAGTTCCCTTCTATTCAGTTCCCTTCGATTCAGTTCCCTTCTATTCAGTTCCCTTCGATTCAGTTACCTTCGATTCAGTTACCTTCGATTCAGTTCACTTCTATTCAGTTCCATTCTATTCAGTTACATTTGATTCAGTTCACTTCTATTCAGTTCCATCTTCAACGTGATTTAAGGATTAAGTAAGAACATGTCAGGTCCCGTTGGCATTCTTTACTGTACACTGTACATACTGTAGAAGTTCTCCCATAATTAAGAAATGTTTTCCTACTGTATCATGGTTCTTGGCTTTGTGTTGGTGTGTACACTATGTTATGTTACTGTGAGGATTATATCAAATCTTTGCATGGGTTGGTACACGCTACATGCTACACGCTAAAAGCTACATGTTCCAGGGAGAACACAAGGCTACATGCTACACGCTAAATGCTACATGTTCCAGGGACAACACAAGGCCTGTACTACAGCTTTTTGTTTCCCTTGAAGCCTTTGTATTTATTTTATTTTATTACTAATTTTAAAATATATATATACTTCTACCCCTTTTTCTCCCTAATTTCTTGGTATCCAATTGGTAGTTACAGTCTTGTCTCATCGCTGCTACTCCCATACGGACTCGAGATAGACGAAGGTCGAGAGCCATGTGTCCTCAGAAATATTTCCGAAATATGACCCAACAAAGCTTCTTCACACAATGCCACTTAACCCGGAAGCCAGCCACACCAATGTGTCGGAGGTGCACCTGGCGACCGTGTCAGCGTGCATTGTGCCCAGCCTGCCACAGGAGTCGCTAGAGCGCGATGGGACAAGGAAATCCCTCCTTTTGCCAAACCCTCCCCTTATGAAGATGGCACCGAAGGAGATGGCAGCATCGCGACTAGCTCTTAGAAAATTTTGCAGTATTTTGTTTTTTTTATAATACTATTTTTTACATTATTAGCTCAGGAAATGTTTTGTGTCATTACATACAGCCGGGTAGAACTATTGGATATTAGAGTGGCGGTAAACTCACCAGAACTACCAGCATTACGACCCAAAACAATTGAACTTATTCCAGAGCGTGACACAAAACATCGCCGGCAGAGGAGAGGCACTCGAGGCGGCCGGCTGGTTCGACTTAGGAGGCACGCACACCACCCACCGCTTCCGAATATATTACTTGCTAATGTTCAGTCTTTGGATAACAAAGTTGATGAGCTTAGAGCAAGGATTCTTTCCGGAGAGCCATCGGAATAATTGTCTCTCCGGGAAGCACAAGGGCGGGGGGGAGGGGGGGGTGTTTCATGATTAACGACTCATGGTGTAACTCTAGGAACATACAGGAACTCTCCTCTGTCCTCCTCTGTCATCGCCACGGCCACGGCCCTCAAAGAACTTCACTGGACTTTATGCAAACTGGAAACCACATATCCTGAGGTTGCATTTATTGTAGCTGGGGATTTTCACAAAGCAAATCTGAGGACTAGGCTGCCAAAATTCTATCAACATGTTGACTGTCCTACTCGCCCTACTAAGACTCTCAACCATTGCTATTCAAATGGGATACTTACAAGGCCCTCCCCTGCCCTCCTTTCGGCAAATCTGACCACTCCATCTTACTCCTCCCGTCCTATTGGCAGAAACTCAAACAGGAAGTGCCCGTGCTTCATACTATTCAATGCTAGTCTGACCAATCGGAATCCATGCTTCAGGATTATTGATCACGTGGACTGAGATATGTTCCGGTTAGCAAAAATAATCTAGACACAAACACGGATATAGTGACTAAGTTCATAGGGAAGTGTATAGGAGATGTAGTGACTATTAAAATCACTGTGACTATTAAAACCTACCCTAACCAGATGTAGTACCCACTGTGACTATTAAAACCTACCCTAACCAGATGTAGTACCCACTGTGACTATTAAAACCTACCCTAACCAGAAACCGTGGATAGATGGTAGCATTCATGCACAACTGAAAGTGCAAACCATCGCATTTAACAATGGCAAAGCGACTGGTAATATGGCACACTTTTTCAGTTCTGCCCACACATTTTCTAAGGGATTGAGGTCAGGGCTTTGTGATGGCCCCTCCAATACCTTGACTTTGTTTTCCTTAAGCCAACTTTGTAATTATGCTTGGGGTCATTGTCCATTTGGAAGACCCATTTGCGACCAAGCTTTAACTTCCTGACTGATGTCTTGAAATATATCCACATAATTTCCCTTCCTCAAGATGCCATCTATTTTGTGAAGTGCACCAGTCCCTCCTGCAGCAAAGTAACCCCACAACATGATGCTGCCACCCCAGTGCTTCACGGTTGGGATGGTGTTCTTCGGCTTGCAAGCCTATCCCTTTTTCCTCCAAACATAGCAATGGTCATTATGGCCAAACAGTTCTATTTTTGTTTCATCAGACCAGAGGACATTTCTCCAAAAAGTCCGATCTTTGTCCCCATGTGCAGTTGCAAACTGTAGTCTGGCTTTTTTATGGTGGTTTTGGAGCAGTGGCTTCTCCTTGCTGAGCGACCTTTCAGGTTATGTCGATATAGGACTCGTTTTACTGTGGATATAGATACTTTTGTACCTGTTTCCTCCAGCATCTTCACAAGGTCCTTTGCTGTTGTTCTGGGATTGATTTGCACTTTTCGCACCAAAGTAGGTGTCTCTAGGAGACAGAATGCGTCTCCTTCCTGAGCAGTTTGATGGCTGCGTGGTCCCATGGTGTTTATACTTGCATACTATTCCTTGTACAGATGAACATGGTACCTTCAAGCGTTTGGAAATTGCTCCCAATGATGAACCAGACTTGTGGAGGTCTTTTTTCTGACGTCTTGGCTGATTTCTTTTGATTTTCCCATGCTGTCAAACAAAGAGGCACTGAGTTTGAAGGTAGGCCTTGGAATACATCCCCAGGTACACCTCCAATTGACTCAAATTATGTACATTAGCCTATCAGAAGCTTCTAAAGCCATGACATCATTTTCTGAAATTCTCCAAGCTGTTTAAAGGCACAGTTAACTTAGTGTATATCTGTATATGTGTACAGTGCTTTCAGAACGTATTCACACCCCTTGACCTTTCACACATTTTGTTGTGTTCCAGACAGAATTTATATAAATTAACATTTTGCCTCACTGGACTACACCCAATACCCAACTTTTAAATTGTTTTTATTTGGCATGAAATCATTGAACCACAAGAATGGAATGGTCTACCGTATCAAAAGATTGCATAGCAGAGAGAGTACTACTGACATCAAGAAAGCCAGTCAGTTGATTATTGACAAGTTTTTCCAACACTTTTGATTTAACAGGGCAAAATAGTAATTGACCTGTAACAGTTGACCTCCTTTAAATAAAGGACGCACCGTGGCTGTCTTCCAAGGACCCAGAGAGGAGGTTAAAAAGGTCAGAGATTGGCTTGGCGATGATAGGAGCTTCCCCTTAAAGAAGAATGGATCCATCTGACCCAGATGTTTTTTTGGGGTGAAGTTTAAGGACCTCAGACTCAGTGGGAGAAACTTGGTGGCGGGGAGTGATTTATTATTATTATTATCATTATTATTGCTGAAGGTGTAAACCCATTTTTTTTTTAGCAAGAGATAGCACTTGTATATGCTAAGAAAGTAGCAGAAATTTGCAGAAAGTAGTTTTGGAAACATTTTATTTAATGGAAACAATAACGTTCTTGAACTTTTTTTGGCAACAGTCTTCTCACAGTCTTCCCACAGTCTTCTCACAGTCTTCTCACAGTCTTCTCACAGTCTTCCCACAGTTTGGCAACATAGTGATATATTCTTATTACTGTACAATGAGGAATTCAACTACAAAATACTAGTCTTCTCCCATTTGTTTAACCATTTGCCCCCAACCACAACGTGTATAAACAACAACAATAAATAAGAATAAAATAAGATAATAGATACAAAGCAAAAATGTCAAGAACATAAATCAATCAACTGTAATTAGCACGTCAGACAATATGCAAGTGTGTGTGAATGGACTTTGCAGCTGCATCAGATTTAGCCCCCTGAACAGCTTTCACAAGCGCTGCAGAGGCTGCTGTGTGGGGGAGGCGTTCCCTTCTTTGAATGTGTGGGGTTACAAGTTCCTTTCCCAGCTGCTCCAGGAACACCCTGCTCTTGTTCCGCTTATCAGGCATCCAGGTAGGGTTGATCTTGTTCCATATCACAAAGGCATTGTAACATCGATGATGTTATGGAAGATGACCAGTGGCCAGCAGGCAGTCATCTTCCTGCAGCTGTTAGTTCCAATCACCTTGTCCAGGTTGTCCACACCTCCTTTGTTGTGGTTGTAGTGCAGGATGATGGCTGGCTTCCTATCCTCACGATCACGGATCTGAGCCATTTTGTCCAGTGTGCTCAGGACGACCACATTCTTGTTCCTCTTTGTTCCTCTTTGGGAGGTAAGAAACTAGACTGGTGGTGGTGGTGGGGGTGAAGGCAAA
>NC_088410.1:97124585-97152085 GCF_034236695.1 Oncorhynchus nerka | reverse complement strand
TAGAGTAGAGTTCAGTAGAGTAGAGCAGAGTAGAGCAGAGTAGAGTAGAGTTCAGCAGAGTAGAGCAGAGCAGAGTAGAGCAGAGTATAGTCCAGCAGAGCAGAGTCGAGTTCAGTAGAGTAGAGTAGAGTTCAGCAGAGTAGAGTCGAGTTCAGTAGAGTAGAGTAGAGTTCAGCAGAGTAGAGTAGAGTTCAGCAGAGTAGAGCAGAGTTCAGCAGAGCAGAGTCGAATTCAGTACAGTAGAGCAGAGTAGAGTAGAGTTCAGTAGAGTAGAGCAGAGTACAGTAGAGTACAGTATAGTACAGTGCAGTAGAGCAGAGTACAGTAGAGTATAGTACAGTAGAGCAGAGTTCAGTGGAGTAGAGTGCAGTAGAGTAGAGTACAGTAGAGCAGAGCAGAGTTCAGTAGAGTAGAGCAGAGTTCAGCAGAGTAGAGTAGAGTTCAGTAGAGCAGAGTACAGTAGAGCAGAATAGAGTTCAGTAGAGTAGAGCAGAGCAGAATACAGTAGAGCAGAGTACAGTAGAGCAGAGTACAGTAGAGCAGAGTAGAGTGTAGTAGAGCAGAGTCAGTAGAGCAGAGTAGAGTGTGGTAGAGCAGAGTACAGTAGAGCAGAGTAGAGTGTAGTAGAGCAGAGTACAGTAGAGCAGAGTAGAGTACAGTAGAGCAGAATAGGGTTCAGTACAGAAGAGTAGAGCTGATTAGAGCAGAGAAAAGTAGAGTACAGTAGAGCAGAGTACAGTAGAGCAGAGCGGAGTGCAGCAGAACAGAGTACAGTAGAGCAGAATACAGCAGAGCAGAGTACAACAGAGCAGAGTGCAGTAGAGCAGAGTGCAGCAGAGTAGAGTGCAGTTGAGTAGAGCAGAGTGCAGCAGAGTAGAGTGCAGTTGAGTAGAGCAGATTAGAGCAGAGCAAAGTAGAGTGCAGTAGAGCAGAGTACAGTAGAGCAGAGCGGAGTGCAGCAGAACAGAGTACAGTAGAGCAGAGTACAGTAGAGCAGAGCAGAGTACAGTAGAGTAGCGCAGAGCAGAATACAGTAGAGCAGAGCAGAGTGAAGTAGAGCAGAGTACAGTAGAGCAGAATAGAGTTCAGTAGAGTAGAGCAGAGCACAATACAGTAGAGCAGAGCAGAGTGCAGTAGAGCAGAGTACAGTGTAGTAGAGCAGAATACAGTAGAGCAGAGCAGAGTACAGTAGAGCAGAGTACAGTAGAGCAGAATAGAGTTCAGTAGAGTAGAGCAGAACAGAGTACAGGAGAGCAGAGCAGAGTACAGTAGAGCAGAGTAGAGTAGAGTAGAGCAGAGTGCAGTAGAGTAGAGCAGAGTACAGTAGAGTAGAGTACAGTAGAGCAGAGTACAGTAGAGCAGAGCAGAGTACAGTAGACTAGAGTAGAGTACAGTAGAGCAGAATACAGTACAGTTCAGTAGAGCAGAACAGAGTACATTAGAGCAGAGAATAGTAGAGTAGAGCAGAGTACAGTAGAGCAGAGTACAGTAGAGTACAGTAGAGTAGAGCAGAGCAGAGTTCAGTAGAACAGAGCAGAGTGCAGTAGAGTACAGTAGAGTAGAGTACAGTAGAGTAGAGTACAGTAGAGCAGAGTACAGTAGAGTAGAGTACAGTAGAGTAGAGCAGAGCAGAGCATAGTTCAGTAGAGCAGAGTAGAGTGCAGTAGAGTAGAGTACAGTAGAGCAGAACAGAGTACAGTAGAGTAGAGTACAGTAGAGTAGAGCAGAGCAGAGCATAGTTCAGTAGAGCAGAGCAGAGCAGAGTACAGTAGAGTAGAGTACAATAGAGTAGAGTACAGTAGAGTAGAGTACAGTAGAGAAGAGTACAGTAGAGCAGTGCGGAGTGCAGCAGAACAGAGTACAGTAGAGTAGAGTACAGCAGAGCAGAGTACAGTAGAGCAGAGCAGAGTTCAGTAGAGCAGAGCAGAGTACAGTAGAGTACAGTAGAGTCAAGTTGAGTAGAGTAGAGCAGAGTACAGTAGAGCAGAGTAGAGTACAGTAGAGCAGAGTACAGTAGAGCAGAGTACCGTAGAGCAGAGTTCAGTAGAGCAGAGTAAAGCAGAGTACAGCACAGTAGAGTAGAGTACAGTAGAGCAGAGCAGAGTACAGTAGAGTAGAGTACAGTAGAGTAGAGCAGAGCAGAGCATAGTTCAGTAGAGCAGAGTAGAGTGCAGTAGAGTGCAGTAGAGTACAGTAGAGCAGAGCAGAGTACAGTAGAGTAGAGTACAGTAGAGCAGAGCAGAGTACAGTACAGTAGAGTAGAGTACAGTAGAGTAGAGTACAGTAGAGCAGAGCAGAGTGCAGCAGAACAGAGTAGAGTACAGTAGAGCAGAGTACTGTAGAGTAGAGTACAGTAGAGTAGAGTACAGTAGAGTAGAGCAGAGCAGAATACAGTAGAGTAGAGTACAGCAGAGCAGAGTACAGTAGAGCAGAGCAGAGTTCAGTAGAGCAGAGCAGAGTACAGTAGAGTCAAGTTCAGTAGAGTAGAGTAGAGCAGAGTACAGTAGAGCAGAGTTCAGTAGAACAGAGTTCAGTAGAACAGAGTAGAGCAGAGTACAGTAGAGCACAGCAGAGTACAGTAGAGCAGAGTTCAGTAGAACAGAGTAGAGCAGAGTACAGCACAGCAGAGTACAGTAGAGCAGAGTAGAGCAGAGTACAGTTCAGCACAGCAGAGTACAGTAGAGCAGAGCAGAGTACAGTAGAGTAGAGTACAGTAGAGTAGAGCAGAGCAGAGCATAGTTCAGTAGAGCAGAGTAGAGTGCAGTAGAGTACAGTAGAGCAGAGCAGAGTACAGTAGAGTAGAGCAGAGTAGAGCAGAGCAGAGTACAGTAGAGTAGAGTACAGTAGAGCAGAGCAGAGCATAGTTCAGTAGAGCAGAGTACAGTAGAGCAGAGTAGAGTACAGTAGAACAGAGTCTAGCAGAGTACAGTAGAGCAGAGTACAGTACAGCACAGTAGAGTAGAGCATTGCAGTAGAGTCTAACAGAGTCTAGCAGAGCAGAGTACAGTAGTGCAGAGCAGGGATGTCTGACCCATGTCTGCTACACAATGGCTGCAGGCCCAGAATCTGAACCAGTGTGGCTATATCCCACAATATTTAAATTAGCTGTAAACTATGTCACCCACTTTGCTGAAAACACTCCGCTCCAGTCCCGTCCTGTCCAATCGGGTTGGCGCTCGATCGAACCGGGTGACAGTACGGAAGAAAAATAGTTGTCACTCTATAATTCTGTGTTTCAGTAAAAGTCCTACTCATGGTACCCCTTGTTTGATCTAGAGGTTTTAGCTCAACAGGTTAACACACAGTGTTGTGACCATGCGTTCGAATCCAGTCGTTTACACTTCTCTCTGTTTTGTGTTTCAGTGAAGGTTCAGAAGAGTGACCACCCCCACTCGTGGGACCCCTGTGTGAACTATTGTCCCCCCCAGCACCCCTCCTCTCACTGTAAGACCTGGACCACCTCTAACAACCCCTCCAGCACACAGGAATACTGCAAATGTAAGTATCGCCTCTGTTTCTGTTTTCTGTCTCCCCAGAAAACAACAAACTGGTTCTGTGAAAAGTTCCCAGAAATTCACTCTGCTCTGCTCTACTGTATTCTGCTCTACTCTACTCTACTGAACTCTATTCTGCTCTACTGTACTCTGCTCTACTTCACTCTGCTCTACTGTTCTGTGAAAAGTTCCCAGAAATTCTTCTCATAACACAAAACAAAACTGTCCAGTTGTGTGGATGATTCTACAATGTTTATTTTAGGGTGCTAAAAAACGTACAAGAATGTTCTCAGAACACATTTCATCTGTTTTTTGTTTTTTTAATGTTCCCAGAATGTTTATTTAGGTTGTGGGAACATTGTGGGGATGTGACAACAGATCTGTTCCCAGAATGTTTCTTTAGGTTGTGGGAACATTGTGGGGATGTGATTACAGATCGGTTCCCAGAATGTTTCTTTTGGTTGTGGGAACATTGTGGGGATGTGACAACAGATCGGTTCCCAAAACACTAAAAAACTGTCCAGTTGTGCTGACATTCAGATAATGTTTTTATCCGGCTGAACAAAACATTTATTTGATGTTAGAAGAGTGTTGATAGAACAGCTTTACTGAGTTCTTTAAAACTAGAACCCCGCCTGGCCTTTCAGCCTATCAGGACCCGCTAGAGAACGTTGAAAACTAGAACCCCGCCTGGCCTTTCAGCCTATCAGGACCCGCTAGAGAACGTTGAAAACTAGAACCCCGCCTGGCCTTTCAGCCTATCAGGACCCGCTACAGAACGTTGAAAACTAGAACCCCGCCTGGCCTTTCAGCCTATCAGGACCCGCTAGAGAACGTTGAAAACTAGAACCCCGCCTTTCAGCCTATCAGGACACGCTAGAGAACGTTGAAAACTAGAACCCCGCCTTTCAGCCTATCAGGACCCGCTAGAGAACGTTGAAAACTAGAACCCCGCCTGGCCTTTCAGCCTATCAGGACCCGCTAGAGAACGTTGAAAACTAGAACCCCGCCTGGCCTTTCAGCCTATCAGGACCCGCTAGCTAGAGAACGTTGAAAACTAGAACCCCGCCTGGCCTTTCAGCCTATCAGGACCCGCTAGAGAACGTTGAAAACTAGAACCCCGCCTGGCCTTTCAGCCTATCAGGACCCGCTAGAGAACGTTGAAAACTAGAACCCCGCCTGGCCTTTCAGCCTATCAGGACCCGCTAGAGAACGTTGAAAACTAGAACCCCGCCTGGCCTTTCAGCCTATCAGGACCCGCTAGAGAACGTTGAAAACTAGAACCCCGCCTGGCCTTTCAGCCTATCAGGACCCGCTAGAGAACGTTGAAAACTAGAACCCCGCCCTGGCCTTTCAGCCTATCAGGACCCGCTAGAGAACGTTGAAAACTAGAACCCCGCCTGGCCTTTCAGCCTATCAGGACCCGCTAGAGAACGTTGAAAACTAGAACCCCGCCTGGCCTTTCAGCCTATCAGGACCCGCTAGAGAACGTTGAAAACTAGAACCCCGCCTGGCCTTTCAGCCTATCAGGACCCGCTAGAGAACGTTGAAAACTAGAACCCCGCCTGGCCTTTCAGCCTATCAGGACCCGCTACAGAACGTTGAAAACTAGAACGCCGCCTGGCCTTTCAGCCTATCAGGACCCGCTAGAGAACGTTGAAAACTAGAACCCCGCCTGGCCTTTCAGCCTATCAGGACCCGCTAGAGAATGTTGAAAACTAGAACCCGGCTGGCCTTTCAGCCTATCAGGACCCGCTAGAGAACGTTGAAAACTAGAACCCCGCCTTTCAGCCTATCAGGACACGCTAGAGAACGTTGAAAACTAGAACCCCGCCTTTCAGCCTATCAGGACCCGCTAGAGAACGTTGAAAACTAGAACCCCGCCTGGCCTTTCAGCCTATCAGGACCCGCTAGAGAACGTTGAAAACTAGAACCCCGCCTGGCCTTTCAGCCTATCAGGACCCGCTAGAGAACGTTGAAAACTAGAACCCCGCCTGGCCTTTCAGCCTATCAGGACCCGCTACAGAACGTTGAAAACTAGAACCCCGCCTGGCCTTTCAGCCTATCAGGACCCGCTAGAGAACGTTGAAAACTAGAACCCCGCCTGCCTTTCAGCCTATCAGGACCCGCTAGAGAATGTTGAAAACTAGAACCCGGCTGGCCTTTCAGCCTATCAGGACCCGCTACAGAACGTTGAAAACTAGAACCCCGCCTGGCCTTTCAGCCTTTCAGGATCCGCTAGAGAACATTGGAAACTAGAACCCCGCCTCTCAGCCTATCAGGACCCGCTAGAGAATGTTGAAAACTAGAACCCCGCCTCTCAGCCTATCAGGACCCGCTAGAGAACGTTGAAAACTACAACCCCGCCTCTCAGCCTATCAGGACCCACTAAAAGAACATTGAAAACTACAACCCCGCCTCTCAGCCTATCAGGACCCACTAAAAGAACGTTGAAAACTAGAACCCCGCCTCTCAGCCTATCAGGACCCACTAAAAGAACATTGAAAACTAGAACCCCGCCTCTCAGCCTATCAGGACCCACTAAAAGAACATTGAAAACTAGAACCCCGCCTCTCAGCCTATCAGGACCCACTAAAAGAAAATTGTAAAGGATTCATTGCGTGAAGAAATATTTGTAGAAAATATTTTTATTTTTATTTATTTGTTTAAGATAAAGTCAAAGATATATTTTGTATAATTCTACAAAGTCTTAGGAAACAAAGTAGGCCTGTAGTCTGTTTTAGTTTCTGTTACAATAATAACATTACAATCCATTCGATCCACTTTATTTATAGATTTGATTAGTAATATAATTATACTAATTCATAAAGTTCAGTTACAGCGTCTTTTGAAAAAAAATTGAAACTAAAAATAATATAATATAACCAGCCAGGTGAAATGATTTGATGTGTTCCTAAACACAAGCACCAGTGAATAAACAATTATGAAGGAAGAATTGCATAAATAAATATCAGTGGAAATATATTCATGACAAGATATACAAACAGTAATTTCTTGATTGTACCCAACACTGTATTGTGCCCATATACCTTTAGTCATGAATTAATGTCGTCTTCTCTCCACGCTTTGGGTTCCCAGTCAGCATACAGCTTCAGGGCTTTGTGTGAACAAGCCCCACTAACACATCGATGGCACTACACACAGGTTCCATGGGCCTTGTTTCGTGTACTGCATCGTGTCGCACAATCTCTGTTGAAGCGAGTGCGTGGCGTGGTCCACGGGGGGAAAAGTCCATACCATCACTATCAGACCAAAATAACTCAACATCCATGCTCTTCCCGCTGTACCCCCCTCCACCACCCCACCCCCCCTCCGCGGACATCAATGCTTTCATCCATAGACATAGTCTCACGTTCTGTTTCCTTTTTCTGTGCTAATGAGCAAACGGGAACAATCTCTGATGTGCTGCAACATTTGCATGTCACATAAACTCGTGGTGGTAGTTGGGATCATCGTCTCAGTTGGTTCTGTTCTGGGTTTATTCTGAGGCGAGGCTCAGGCATCAGAGGCTTCAAGTCAACATCAGAATCAGACGAAGACTCTTCATCAGTAACAGCGACCGCAACTCATTTAAATTCGGCGGCATTTGCAATGCTGTCAGTGCTTCCGTTAGTTTGGTCGGGCCATTGAACTACACACAGTGTATGTTGTACTCAGTGTCTGATTTGACTCTCTGAGGGGAAATGATATACCATTTCCAGCCTATCATAATAAAATAATTAGACCGCCCACAATACCCACAATTCATCAGCGTCATTACACTATTGTTCTAAATTCAATCATCCTCTTCAACCTCATCGTGGCTCCCGAGTGGCACAGCGGTCTAAGGCTCTGCATCTCAGTGCTACAGGCGTCACTACAGACCCTGCTTCCATCCTGGGCTGTTTCACAACTGGCCATGATCAGGAGTCCCACAGGGCGTTGCACACTTTGCCTGGTGTCGTCCGGGTTTGGCCTGGGTAGGCCGCCATTGTAAAATAAGAATTTGATCTTAACTGACTTGCCTGATTAAATACTTTACATTTTTTTGGGGATTAATCATTCAGTTCATTGACGTCACATGCACCATTTTCACCTTCTATCTGGTTTCCATCTCCCATTTTCACCTTCTATCTGGTTTCCATCTCCCATTATCACCTTCTATCTGGTTTCCATCTCCCATTATCACCTTCTATCTGGTTTCCATCTCCCATTATCACCTTCTATCTGGTTTCCATCTCCCATTATCACCTTCTATCTGGTTTCCATCTCCCATTATCACCTTCTATCTGGTTTCCATCTCCCATTTTCACCTTCTATCTGGTTTCCATCTCCCATTATCACCTTCTATCTGGTTTCCATCTCCCATTATCACCTTCTATCTGGTTTCCATCTCCCATTATCACCTTCTATCTGGTTTCCATCTCCCATTATCACCTTCTATCTGGTTTCCATCTCCCATTATCACCTTCTATCTGGTTTCCATCTCCCATTATCACCTTCTATCTGGTTTCCATCTCCCATTATCACCTTCTATCTGGTTTCCATCTCCCATTACCACCTTCTATCTGGTTTCCATCTCCCATGATCACCTTCTATCTGGTTTCCATCTCCCATTATCACCTTCTATCTGGTTTCCATCGCCCATTCATCCATTGACAACAATTACATTACTCGTTTTTGCTTAGTAGCCAGAGTAATACGGCCGCCGAGTGGTCATGTGCTGAATTCAGAGTAATACTGCCTCCTAGTGGTCATGTGCTGAATTCAGAGTAATACTGCCTCCTAGTGGTCATGTGCTGCATTCAGAATAATACTGCCTCCGAGTGGTCATGTGCTGAATTCAGAATAATACTGCCTCCTAGTGGTCATGTGCTGAATTCAGAGTAATACTGCCTCCTAGTGGTCATGTGCTGCATTCAGAATAATACTGCCTCCGAGTGGTCATGTGCTGAATTCAGAATAATACTGCCTCCTAGTGGTCATGTGCTGAATTCAGAGTAATACTGCCTCTAGTGGTCATGTGCTGCATTCAGAATAATACTGCCTCCGAGTGGTCATGTGCTGAATTCAGAATAATACTGCCTCCTAGTGGTCATGTGCTGAATTCAGAGTAATACTGCCTCCTAGTGGTCATGTGCTGCATTCAGAATAATACTGCCTCCGAGTGGTCATGTGCTGAATTCAGAATAATACTGCCTCCTAGTGGTCATGTGCTGAATTCAGAATAATACTGCCTCCTAGTGGTCATGTGCTGAATTCAGAGTAATACTGCCTCCTAGTGGTCATGTGCTGAATTCATGGACAGCGCGGATATTCTTGGAAAAAGTGAAATGTGGAAATGGAACTTGCACCTCTTCAATTTTGAGTTATATGACAAATGTAAGAGTCATAGAAACTTCAGAATATGCACTTTGCAACAACTCTACCTGCATGTGATTCTGAAGGAAGATTTGATAATGATAATGTTTCCCCAGCATCTGTCAATTACAAGATGCACCCATCTCTTCATGTAAAATTTGACAACTGATTGGTTTAATATTGTCACTCATCAGATTATTGTCAATTTAATATTGTCTATGGACAAACTCTTATTATGTATGAAATTAGTTTCGGTGTAGTTTAGGTGTAGTTTGGATGGGCCGACTGTGCAGGTTGACTGAGTTTAGGTGTAGTTTGGATGGGCCGACTGTGCAGGTTGACTGAGTTTAGGTGTAGTTTGGATGGGCGGCTGTGCAGGTTGACTGAGTTTAGGTGTAGTTTGGATGGGCCGGCTGTGCAGGTTGACTGAGTTTAGGTGTAGTTTGGATGGGCCGGCCGTGCAGGTTGACTGAGTTTCGGTGTAGATTAGATGTGCCGGCTGTGCAGGTCGACTGAGTTTAGATGTAGTTTGGATGGGCCGGCTGTGCAGGTTGACTGAGTTTAGGTGTAGTTTGGATGGGCCGGCTGTGCAGGTTGACTGAATTTAGATGTAGTTTGGATGGGCCGGCTGTGCAGGTTGACTGAGTTTAGATGTAGTTTGGATGGGCCGGCTGTGCAGGTTGACTGAGTTTCGGTGTAGTTTAGGTGGGCCGGCTGTGCAGGTTGACTGAGTTTAGGTGTAGTTTAGGTGTAGTTTGGATGTAGTTTGGATGGGCCGGCTGTGCAGGTTGACTGAGTTTAGGTGTAGTTTAGGTGTAGTTTGGATGGGCCGGCTGTGCAGGTTGACTGAGTTTAGGTGTAGTTTAGGTGTAGTTTGGATGGGCCGGCTGTGCAGGTTGACTGAGTTTAGGTGTAGTTTGGATGGGCCGGCTGTGCAGGTTGACTGAGTTTAGGTGTAGTTTGGATGGGCCGGCTGTGCAGGTTGACTGAGTTTAGATGTAGTTTGGATGGGCCGGCTGTGCAGGTTGACTGAGTTTAGGTGTAGTTTAGGTGTAGTTTGGATGGGCCGGCTGTGAGGGTTACTGGCGTCATTTGTTTTCCGCTCATCAACTTGGAGTCAAGGACTTGTTTTGTATTATTCTAAAAGGCCGACTGCAACACACAGCATGTTTTGGAGCGACAGCCCCGAAACCTGAAGAATCTGGAGAAGGTCTGAATGGAGGAGTGGGCCAAAATGCAGTGTGTGCAAACCTGGTCAAGAACTACAGGAAACGTATAATCTCTGTAATTGCAATCAAAGGTTTCTGTACCAAATATTAAGTTCTGCTTTTCTGACGTATCAAATACTTATGTCATGCAATAAAATGCAAATTAATTACTTAAAAATCATACAATGTGATTTTCTGGATTTTTGTTTTAGATTCCGTCTCTCACGGTTGAAGTGTATCTATGATAAAAATGACAGACCTCTACATGCTTTGTAAGTAGGAAAACCTGCAAAATCGGCAGTGTATCAAATACTTGTTCTCCCCACTGTATATATATATATATATACACAATTACTTACTGCTGATGAATAGGCATAACACAAATTCATTATTACACTATTGTCTCTTTAAATTAAATCAATCTCTTCACCCTCCTTATCATTCAGTTAGGCCTAATTTAATTTAAGTTGTGAAGTAAGGTGCACAATTAGCATCCATTCATTCAATGAGAAGACAGAGATCCATTTGAGCCTGGCTGGGTACCAACGTCCAACAGAACATTGTCTTGGAGCCTGGCTGGGTTCCAACGTCCTACAGCACATTGTCTTGGAGCCTGGCTGGGTACCAACGTCCTACAACACATTGTCTTGGAGCCTGGCTGGGTACCAACGTCCTACAACACATTGTCTTGGAGCCTGGCTGGGTACCAACGTCCTACAACACATTGTCTTGGAGCCTGGCTGGGAACCAACGTCCTACAGCACATTGTCTTGGAGCCTGGCTGGGTACCAACGTCCTACAGCACATTGTCTTGGAGCCTGGCTGGGTACCAACGTCCTACAACACATTGTCTTGGAGCCTGGCTGGGTACCAACGTCCTACAACACATTGTCTTAGAGCCTGGCTGGGTACCAACGTCCTACAGAACATTGTCTTGGAGCCTGGCTGGGTACCAACGTCCTACAGAACATGGTCTTGGAGCCTGGCTGGGTACCAACGTCCTACAGAACATTGTCTTGGCGCCTGGCTGGGTACCAGGGTCCTACAGAACATTGTCTTGGAGCCTGGCTGGGTACCAACGTCCCACAGCACATTGTCTTGGAGCCTGGCTGGGTACCAACATCCTACAGCACATTGTCTTAGCACCTGGCTGGGTACCAACATCCTACAGCACATTGTCTTAGCACCTGGCTGGGTACCAACGTCCTACAGCACATTGTCTTGGAGCCTGGCTGGGTACCAACGTCCCACAGCACATTGTCTTGGAGCCTGGCTGGGTACCAACGTCCCACAGCACATTGTCTTGTACCAACGAGAACATTGTCTTGGCTGGGTACCAACGCCCTACAGAACATTGTCTTGGAGCCTGGCTGGGTACCAACGTCCCACAGCACATTGTCTTGGAGCCTGGCTGGGTTCCAACGTCCCACAACACATTGTATTGGAGCCTGGCTGGGTACCAACGTCCCACAGCACATTGTCTTGGAGCCTGGCTGGGTACCAACGTCCTACAGAACATTGTCTTGGAGCCTGGCTGGGTACCAACATCCTACAGCACATTGTCTTGGAGCCTGGCTGGGTACCAACATCCTACAGCACATTGTCTTGGAGCCTGGCTGGGTACCAACATCCTACAGCACATTGTCTTAGCACCTGGCTGGGTACAACATCCTACAGAACATTGTCTTGGAGCCTGGCTGGGTACCAACGTCCTACAGCACATTGTCTTGGAGCCTGGCTGGGTACCAACGTCCTAAAGCACATTGTCTTGGAGCCTGGCTGGGTACCAACGTCCCACAGAACATTGTATTGGAGCCTGGCTGGGTTCCAACGTCCCACAGCACATTGTATTGGAGCCTGGCTGGGTTCCAACGTCCCACAGCACATTGTATTGGAGCCTGGCTGGGTTCCAACGTCCAACAGAAAATTGTCTTGGAGCCTGGCTGGGTACCAACGTCCAACAGCACATTGTCTTGGAGCCTGGCTGGGTACCAACATCCTACAGCACATTGTCTTGGAGCCTGGCTGGGTACCAGGGTCCTACAGATCATTGTCTTAGAGCCTGGCTGGGTACCAACGTTCTAGAGCACATTGTCTTGGAGCCTGGCTGGGTACCAACGTCCCACAGCACATTGTCTTGGAGCCTGGCTGGGTACCAACGTCCCACAGCACATTGTCTTGGAGCCTGGCTGGGTACCAACATCCTACAGAACATTGTCTTAGAGCCTGGCTGGGTACCAACGTTCTAGAGCACATTGTCTTGGAGCCTGGCTGGGTACCAACATCCTACAGAACATTGTCTTGGAGCCTGGCTGGGTACCAACATCCTACAGCACATTGTCTTGGAGCCTGGCTGGGTACCAACGTCCTACAGCACATTGTCTTGGAGCCTGGCTGGGTACCATGGTCCTACAGCACATTGTCTTGGAGCCTGGCTGGGTACCAACGTCCTACAGCACATTGTCTTGGAGCCTGGCTGGGTACCAACGTCCAACAGAACATTGTCTTGGAGCCTGGCTGGGTACCAACGTCCAACAGAACATTGTCTTGGAGCCTGGCTGGATACCAACGTCCTACAGAACATTGTCTTGGAACCTGGCTGGGTACCAACGTCCCACAGCACATTGTCTTGGAGCCTGGCTGGGTACCAACGTTCTAGAGCACATTGTCTTGGAGCCTGGCTGGGTACCAACGTCCAACAGAACATTGTCTTGGAGCCTGGCTGGGTACCAACGTCCAACAGAACATTGTCTTGGAGCCTGGCTGGATACCAACGTCCTACAGAACATTGTCTTGGAACCTGGCTGGGTACCAACGTCCCACAGCACATTGTCTTGGAGCCTGGCTGGGTACCAACGTTCTAGAGCACATTGTCTTGGAGCCTGGCTGGGTACCAACGTCCTACAGAACATTGTCTTGGAACCTGGCTGGGTACCAACGTCCCACAGCACATTGTCTTGGAGCCTGGCTGGGTACCAACGTTCTAGAGCACATTGTCTTGGAGCCTGGCTGGGTACCAACGTCCAACAGAACATTGTCTTGGAGCCTGGCTGGGTACCAACATCCTACAGCACATTGTCTTGGAGCCTGGCTGGGTACCAACGTCCTACAGCACATTGTCTTGGAGCCTGGCTGGGTACCAACGTCCTACAGAACATTGTCTTGGCGCCTGGCTGGGTACCAACGTTCCACAGCAAATTGTCTCGGCGGGTTAAGTCAGTGGCCTTTGGCAGTTCTGGGGTTAATAAAGGTTCCCAGAACATTTCACTAGGTTGTGGGAACACTGCAAGAGACACATTCCCAAAACACAAAATATGCTCAGTTGGGATGACATTCATACAATGTTTAAGTTAGGTTTGTACAGGACATTCCTGTAACGTTGTAAGAATGTTGACAGAACAGCTGGTCTA
Organism: Oncorhynchus nerka; assembly: GCF_034236695.1. Taxonomy (NCBI): domain Eukaryota; kingdom Metazoa; phylum Chordata; class Actinopteri; order Salmoniformes; family Salmonidae; genus Oncorhynchus; species Oncorhynchus nerka. The sequence goes on along the minus strand of NC_088410.1, from coordinate 97,138,612 downwards.
CGTTCTTTAAAGGTTCCCAGAACATTTAATTAAGTTATGGGAGTTGTTGCAAGAATATTCTTGTGATAATTTACATATTGTTGCACAATGTTCCCCCAGTTTCCAAATGAGTATGTTTGTATGATGTTCACAGCCTATTTGTTTTAGGTTGAACATAATATTCCACGTTTCTATCCAGTTTTAACGGTAATTCTCATATATAGAGACATATGGCATTTCAAATTTCATTCATAAAAAATTTTGAACAACATTTAATCATACAAACACAACCAAATTTTTTTTAAACAATTTGTATGTTGACAATTTGCACAAGTGGGGTTTGCACCTGCAATGTCTGGTTCCCAAGTCAAGTCTTTCCTCCTCTGAACCAGCAGAGAAGCACTCATGTATCTTATTCTTCAGTATATAGCCATGGCAGTATGGGAAATCAGGAATTCTGTGCTTCCTTTTTAGCCTTAACACAACTGGACTGTGTTTTTGTGTGTTTTGGGAACATATCTTTAGTGATGTTCCCACCAAACAATGTTCCCACCAAACTGTTCCCACCAAACAATGTTCCCACCAAACTGTTCCCACCAAACAATGTTCCCACCAAACTGTTCCCTCCAAACTGTTCCCACAACCTAATTAAACATTCTGGGAACCTTTAAACGACACAGACAAAATATGTTCTGGAAACATTCTTGTAACATCAGGTGAATGTTTTATAGAAACAATTATTATACACTACATGGCCAAGAGTATGCGGACCCCTTTCAAATTAGGGGATTCGGCTACTTAGGCCACACCCGTTGCTGAAAGGTGTATTAAATCAAACACAATGCCATGCAATCTCCATAGACAAACAGTGGCAGTAGAATTGCCCGTACTGAAGAGCTCAGTGACTTTCAACGTGGCACCGTCATAGGATGCCACTTTTCCTACAAGTCAGTTTGTCAAATGTCTGCCCTGCTAAAGCTGCCCCGGTCAACTGTAATTGCTGTTATTGTGAAGTGGAAATGTCTAGGAGCAACAACGGCTCAGCCGCAAAGTGGTAGGCCACACAAGATCATAGAACGGGACCGTTGAGTACTGGAAAAATCTTCTGTCCTTGGCAACACTCATTACAGTGTTCCAAACTGCCTCTGGAAGCAACGTCAGCACAAGAACTGTTCATCGGGAGCTTCATGAAATGGGTTTCCATGGCCGAGCAGCCGCACACAAGCCTAAGATCACCATGCGCAATGCCAAGCGTTGGCTGGAGTGGTGTAAAGCTCACCGCCATTGGACTCTGGAGCAGTGGAAACATGTTCTCTAAAGTGATGAATCACACTTCACCATCTGGCAGTCTGACGGACGAATCTGGGTTTGGCGGATGCCAGGAGAACGCTACCTGCCCCAATGCATAATACCAACTGTAAAGTTTGGTGAAGGAGGAATAATGGCATGGGGCTGTTTCTCATGGTTTGGACTAGGCCTCTTAGTTCCAGTGAAGGGAAATCTTAATGCTACAGCAGACAATGACATTCTAGACGATTCTGTGCTTCAAACTTTGTGGCAACAGTTTGGGGAAGGCCCTTTCCCTAGTGCACAAAACGAGGTATACACAGAAATGGTTTGTCGAGATTGTTGTGGAATAACTTGACTGGCCTGCATGGTGACCTGACCTCAACCCCATCGAACAACTTTTGGGATGAATTGGAACGCCGACTGCGAGCCAGGCCTAATCGCCCAACATCAGTGCCTGACCTCACTAATGCTCTTGTGGCTGAATGGAAGCAAGTCCACCCACAGCCTTCCCAGAAGAGTCTCTCTCTCCCTCTCTCTCTCTTTCTCTAGCCATAGTGACACTTCTCTCTCTCCTTTCTCTCTCTCCAGCACTAGTGACTTCTCTCTATCTCTCTCCACAGCCCTAGTGTCTACCAACTTCTCCCCTGGTTCCACCACCACAACATCAGGTCCTGGGTCGACCAGCCAGATATCCAGTACGCTGCCACGTACAGCCGTCCCCATGAGCCCACGCAACTCCATGATGAAGAGACGACAGAGGAAAAAAGAGCATAAGAGCTCATGTATGTATAGCCCCTCTTAGTAGCCCCTCATAGTAGCCTCTCATAGTAGCCCCTCTTAGTAGCCCCTCATATTAGCCCCTCATATTAGCCCCTCATATTAGCTCCTCATATTAGCCCCTCTTAGTAGTCCCTCTTAGTAGCCCCTTATAATTCCCCCTATTAGTAGCCCCTCAAAGTAGCCCCTCATAGTAGCCCCTCTTAGTAGCCCCTCATATTAGCCCCTCATACTAGCCCCTCTTAGTAGCCCCTCATATTAGCCCCTCATACTAGCCCCTTACAGTAGCCCCTCTTAGTAGCCCCTCATATTAGCCCCTCATACTGGCCCCTTACAGTAGCCCCTCTTAGTAGCCCCTCATATTAGCCCCTCATACTAGCCCCTTACAGTAGCCCTCTTAGTAGCCCTCATATTAGCCCTTCTTAGTAGCCCCTCTTAGTAGCCCCTCTTAGTAGCCCCTCATATTATCCCCTCTTAGTAGCCCCTCTTAGTAGCCCCTCTTAGTAGCCCCTCATATTATCCCCTCTTAGTAGCCCCTCATATTATCCCCTCTTAGTAGCCCCTCTTAGTAGCCCCTCTTAGTAGCCCCTCATATTATCCCTCTTAGTAGCCCCTCATATTATCCCTTCTTAGTAGCCCCTCATATTATCCCCTCTTAGTAGCCCCTCATATTATCCCCTCTTAGTAGCCCCTCATATTATCCCTTCTTAGTAGCCCCTCATATTTGCCTTCTTAGTAGCCACTCTTAGTAGCCTCTCCTAGTAACCTCTCCTAGTAGCCCCTCATAGTAGCCCCTCATAGTAGCCCCTCATAGTAGCCACTCATACTAGCCCCTCTTAGTAGCCCCTCATAGTAGCCCCTCATACTAGCCCCTCTTAGTAGCCTCTCCTAGTAACCTCTCCTAGTAGCCCCTCATAGTAGCCCCTCTTAGTAGCCCCTCATAGTAGCCCCTCATACTAGCCCCTCTTAGTAGCCCCTCATAGTAGCCCCTCATACTAGCCCCTCATACTAGCCCCTCTTAGTAGTCCCTCATATTAGTCCCTCATACTAGCCCCTCATACTAGCCCCTCTTAGTAGCCCCTCTTAGTAGCCCCTCTTAGTAGCCCTCATACTAGCCCCTCATACTAGCCCCTCATATTAGCCCTCATACTAGCCCCTCATACTAGCCCCTCATAGTAGCCCCTCAGTAGTAGCCCCTCATAGTAGCCCCTCATACTAGCCCCTCTTAGTAGCCCCTCATACTAGCCCCTCATAGTAGCCCCTCATACTAGCCCCTCTTAGTAGCCCCTCATATTAGCCCCTCATACTAGCCCCTTACAGTAGCCCCTCATATTAGCCCCTCATACTAGCCCCTTACAGTAGCCCCTCTTAGTAGCCCCTCATATTAGCCCCTCATACTAGCCCCTTACAGTAGCCCTCTTAGTAGCCCCTCATATTAGCCCCTCATATTAGCCCCTCATATTAGCTCCTCATATTAGCCCCTCTTAGTAGTCCCTCTTAGTAGCCCCTTATAATTCCCCCTATTAGTAGCCCCTCAAAGTAGCCCCTCATAGTAGCCCCTCTTAGTAGCCCCTCATATTAGCCCCTCATACTAGCCCCTCTTAGTAGCCCCTCATATTAGCCCCTCATACTAGCCCCTTACAGTAGCCCCTCTTAGTAGCCCCTCATATTAGCCCCTCATACTAGCCCCTTACAGTAGCCCCTCTTAGTAGCCCCTCATATTAGCCCCTCATACTAGCCCCTTACAGTAGCCCCTCTTAGTAGCCCCTCATATTAGCCCTTCTTAGTAGCCCCTCATATTATCCCCTCTTAGTAGCCCCTCTTAGTAGCCCCTCTTAGTAGCCCCTCATATTATCCCCTCTTAGTAGCCCCTCATATTATCCCCTCTTAGTAGCCCCTCTTAGTAGCCCCTCTTAGTAGCCCCTCATATTATCCCCTCTTAGTAGCCCCTCATATTATCCCTTCTTAGTAGCCCCTCATATTATCCCCTCTTAGTAGCCCCTCATATTATCCCCTCTTAGTAGCCCCTCATATTATCCCTTCTTAGTAGCCCCTCATATTTGCCTTCTTAGTAGCCACTCTTAGTAGCCTCTCCTAGTAACCTCTCCTAGTAGCCCCTCATAGTAGCCCCTCATAGTAGCCCCTCATAGTAGCCACTCATACTAGCCCCTCTTAGTAGCCCCTCATAGTAGCCCCTCATACTAGCCCCTCTTAGTAGCCTCTCCTAGTAACCTCTCCTAGTAGCCCCTCATAGTAGCCCCTCTTAGTAGCCCCTCATAGTAGCCCCTCAGACTAGCCCCTCTTAGTAGCCCCTCATAGTAGCCCCTCATACTAGCCCCTCATACTAGCCCCTCTTAGTAGTCCCTCATATTAGTCCCTCATACTAGCCCCTCATACTAGCCCCTCTTAGTAGCCCCTCTTAGTAGCCCCTCTTAGTAGCCCCTCATATTAGCCCCTCATACTAGCCCCTCATACTAGCCCCTCATATTAGCCCCTCATACTAGCCCCTCATACTAGCCCCTCATAGTAGCCCCTCATAGTAGCCCCTCATACTAGCCCCTCTTAGTAGCCCTCATACTAGCCCCTCATAGTAGCCCCTCATAGTAGCCCCTCATAGTAGCCCCTCATAGTAGCCCCTCATACTAGCCCCTCTTAGTAGCCCCTCATACTAGCCCCTCATAGTAGCCCCTCATACTAGCCCCTCTTAGTAGCCCCTCATATTAGCCCCTCATACTAGCCCCTTACAGTAGCCCCTCTTAGTAGCCCCTCATATTAGCCCCTCATACTAGCCCCTTACAGTAGCCCTCTTAGTAGCCCCTCATATTAGCCCTTCTTAGTAGCCCCTCTTAGTAGCCCCTCTTAGTAGCCCCTCATATTATCCCCTCTTAGTAGCCCCTCTTAGTAGCCCCTCTTAGTAGCCCCTCATATTATCCCCTCTTAGTAGCCCCTCATATTATCCCCTCTTAGTAGCCCCTCTTAGTAGCCCCTCATATTATCCCCTCTTAGTAGCCCCTCATATTATCCCTTCTTAGTAGCCCCTCATATTATCCCCTCTTAGTAGCCCCTCATATTATCCCCTCTTAGTAGCCCCTCATATTATCCCTTCTTAGTAGCCCCTCATATTTGCCTTCTTAGTAGCCACTCTTAGTAGCCTCTCCTAGTAACCTCTCCTAGTAGCCCCTCATAGTAGCCCCTCATACTAGCCCCTCTTAGTAGCCCCTCATAGTAGCCCCTCATACTAGCCCCTCTTAGTAGCCTCTCCTAGTAACCTCTCCTAGTAGCCCCTCATAGTAGCCCCTCTTAGTAGCCCCTCATAGTAGCCCCTCATAGTAGCCCCTCATACTAGCCCCTCTTAGTAGCCCCTCATAGTAGCCCCTCATACTAGCCCCTCTTAGTAGCCCCTCTTAGTAGCCCCTCATATTAGTCCCTCATACTAGCCCCTCATACTAGCCCCTCTTAGTAGCCCCTCTTAGTAGCCCCTCTTAGTAGCCCCTCATATTAGCCCCTCATACTAGCCCCTCATACTAGCCCCTCATATTAGCCCCTCATACTAGCCCCTCATACTAGCCCCTCATAGTAGCCCCTCATAGTAGCCCCTCATACTAGCCCCTCTTAGTAGCCCCTCATACTAGCCCTCATAGTAGCCCCTCATAGTAGCCCCTCATAGTAGCCCCTCATACTAGCCCCTCTTAGTAGCCACTCATACTAGCCCCTCATAGTAGCCCCTCATACTAGCCCCTCATAGTAGCCCCTCATAGTAGCCCCTCATACTAGCCCCTCTTAGTAGCCCCTCTTAGTAGCCCCTCATATTAGCCCCTCATACTAGCCCTCATAGTAGCCCCTCATAGTAGCCCCTCATAGTAGCCCCTCATAGTAGTCCCTCATAGTAGCCCCTCATAGTAGCCCCTCATAGTAGTCCCTCATAGTAGCCCCTCATAGTAGCCCCTCATAGTAGTCCCTCATAGTAGCCCCTCATAGTAGCCCCTCATAGTAGTCCTCATAGTAGCCCCTCATAGTAGCCCCTCATAGTAGTCCCTCATAGTAGCCCCTCATAGTAGCCCCTCATAGTAGCCCCTCATAGTAGTCCCTCATAGTAGCCCCTCATAGTAGCCCCTCATAGTAGTCCCTCTTAGTAGCCCCTCATAGTAGCCCCTCATAGTAGCCCCTCATAGTAGCCCCTCATAGTAGTCCCTCATAGTAGTCCCTCATAGTAGCCCCTCATAGTAGCCCCTCATAGTAGTCCCTCTTAGTAGCCCCTCATAGTAGCCCCTCATAGTAGCCCCTCTTAGTAGCCCCTGTAGTGGAAATTTCCTGTATTTACCAAATCATGAGACCAAACCACCACACAAGTCAGAGTTATCATAAAGTCCATCTTTAATTATTATGAGCTCCATCACAACCCTGTGACTCTCAAATCAATTCAGTGTCTATAAATGAATTCTCTGAGAGTGCCATACAAAACAGTCCTTCGTATCCTTTATAGCCAAGACACACCCATCTCAACTCACATGACGAAACACAGATCTTAGGAACATTACAAAGGAAGACTTTACTTGAGAGAGGAGTGTCCCATAGCCAGACAGCATTGGCTATAAATTATCGTTCAGCTTCGTCTCCTAAACTATGTTCTTATCTCGCTCTTGGTACCACTCCGGACCAAAAACAAAACCTCATCCACTAGCATATATCAAATACACCCCTCCTGGACAAGATCACACAGACACAGTGACTGGCCCCAAGACATTGTGGAGCCAAGAGATCATTGGTTCCCCCTCAATCATCCATTCACATGGTTTAAAAGATATGTTTACATATGAAGACAAGCTTGAACTCTCCCCTCTCTGAGGCCCAAGTAACTGAACCCAGAACAGAGAAAGGATAACTGCAAATGGCCACCACTATAGTACAACAAGATACATTCTAAATGAGAAGTAACTCACAAGCATATAATGAAAATAAAACATCTTATCTATGTTACCCAACTATTCTGATACATCCTCAACACCCCTCATATTAGCCCTTCTTAGTAAGCCCCTCTTAGTAGCCCCTCCTAGTAGCCCCTCATATTAGCCCTTCTTAGTAGCCCCCCATATTAGCCCCTCCTAGTAGCCCCTCATATTAGCCCTTCTTAGTAGCCCCCCATATTAGCCCCTCCTAGTAGCCCCTCATATTAGCTTCTTAGTAGCCCCTCTTAGTAGTACCTGGAGAGTTACCATCCTACATGCACCAACTCTAATCTAGGTCACCTGATTCTCACCAGGACATTGATTGTGGTAACTACATCTGTTACAACAATGTTGGAACAAAACCCTGCATACCCATTCCCAAGAGCAGGGTTGGTATAGTTAATATACAGTCCTGTCTGATGTCTCTGTCTCTCTCTCTGTCTGTCTGTCTGTCTGTCTGTCTGTCTGTCTGTCTGTCTGTCTGTCTGTCTGTCTGTCTGTCTGTCTGTCTGTCTGTCTGTCTGTCTGTCTGTCTGTCTGTCTGCCTGCCTGTCTGCCTGTCTGTCTATCTCTTTCTCTGTTTCTCTCTCTCTCTCTCTCTGTTTCTCTCTCTCTCTCTCTCTCTCTCTCTCTCTCTCTCTCTTTCTCTCTCTCTCTCTCTCTCTCTCTGTCTCTCTCTGTCTGTCTATCTCTTTGTTTCTCTCTGTGTCTGTCTCTCTCTCTCTCTATCTGTCTGTCTCTCTGTTTCTCTCTCTGTCTATCTCTCTCTCTCTCCCTCTCTCTCTGTCTCTCTCTCTCTCTCCCCCTCCCCCACAGCCGTGTCCCTGGCGTCCAGTAGTGTAGGTCCTGGTGGCCAGATCGTCCACACAGAGAGCAGTGAGATCATCCTGAGAGGAGACCCCCTCAATGGCTTTGGGGTCCAACTACAGGGGGGAATATTCGCTACAGAGACCCTCTCTGCTCCCCCTCTCATCCGCTTCATAGAGCCAGACAGCTCTGCTGAGAGGTGAGGTGTACAGACAGACAGCTCTACTGAGAGGTGAGGTGTACGGACAGACAGCTCTACTGAGAGGTGAGGTGTACAGACAGACAGCTCTACTGAGAGGTGAGGTGTACAGACAGACAGCGCCACTGAGAGGTGAGGTGTACAGACAGACAGCTCTACTGAGAGGTGAGGTGTACAGACAGACAGCTCTACTGAGAGGTGAGGTGTACAGACAGACAGCTCTACTGAGAGGTGAGGTGTACAGACAGACAGCTCTACTGAGAGGTGAGGTGTACAGACAGACAGCTCTACTGAGAGGTGAGGTGTAGAGACAGACAGCTCTACTGAGAGGTGAGGTGTACAGACAGACAGCTCTACTGAGAGGTGAGGTGTACAGACAGACAGCTCTACTGAGAGGTGAGGTGTACAGACAGACAGCTCTACTGAGAGGTGGGGTGTACAGACAGACAGCTCTACTGAGAGGTGGAGTGTACAGACAGACAGCTCTACTGAGAGGTGGGGTGTACAGACAGACAACTCTACTGAGAGGTGGGGTGTACAGACAGACAGCTCTACTGAGAGGTGGGGTGTACAGACAGACAGATCTACTGAGAGGTGAGGTGTACAGACAGACAACTCTACTGAGAGGTGGGGTGTACAGACAGACAGCTCTACTGAGAGGTGAGGTGTACAGACATACAGCTCTACTGAGAGGTGGGGTGTACAGACAGACAGCTCTACTGAGAGGTGAGGTGTACAGACAGACAGCTCTACTGAGAGGTGGGGTGACACAGACAGACAGCTCTACTGAGAGGTGAGGTGTACAGACAGACAGCTCTACTGAGAGGTGAGGTGTACAGACAGACAGCTCTACTGAGAGGTGAGGTGTACAGACAGACAGCTCTACTGAGAGGTGAGGTGTAGAGACAGACAGCTCTACTGAGAGGTGAGGTGTACAGACAGACAGCTCTACTGAGAGGTGAGGTGTACAGACAGACAGCTCTACTGAGAGGTGGGGTGTACAGACAGACAGCTCTACTGAGAGGTGGAGTGTACAGACAGACAGCTCTACTGAGAGGTGGGGTGTACAGACAGACAGCTCTACTGAGAGGTGAGGTGTACAGATAGACAGCTCTACTGAGAGGTGAGGTGTACAGACAGACAGCTCTACTGAGAGGTGAGGTGTACAGCCAGACAGCTCTACTGAGAGGTGAGGTGTACAGACAGACAGCTCTACTGAGAGGTGGGGTGTACAGACAGACAGCTCTACTGAGAGGTGGGGTGTACAGACAGACAGCTCTACTGAGAGGTGGGGTGTACAGACAGACAGCTCTACTGAGAGGTGGAGTGTACAGACAGACAGCTCTACTGAGAGGTGGGGTGTACAGACAGACAGCTCTACTGAGAGGTGAGGTGTACAGACAGACAGCTCTACTGAGAGGTGGGGTGAGACATACAGACAGCTCTACTGAGAGGTGAGGTGTACAGACAGACAGCTCTACTGACAGGTGAGGTGTACAGACAGACAGCTCTACTGAGAGGTGAGGTGTAGAGACAGACAGCTCTACTGAGAGGTGAGGTGTACAGACAGACAGCTCTACTGAGAGGTGAGGTGTACAGACAGACAGCTCTACTGAGAGGTGAGGTGTACAGACAGACAGCTCTACTGAGAGGTGGGGTGTACAGACAGACAGCTCTACTGAGAGGTGGAGTGTACAGACAGACAGCTCTACTGAGAGGTGGGGTGTACAGACAGACAGCTCTACTGAGAGGTGAGGTGTACAGACAGACAGCTCTACTGAGAGGTGAGGTGTACAGACAGACAGCTCTACTGAGAGGTGGGGTGTACAGACAGACAGCTCTGCTGAGAGGTGAGGTGTACAGACAGACAGCTCTACTGAGAGGTGAGGTGTACAGCCAGACAGCTCTACTGAGAGGTGAGGTGTACAGACAGACAGATCTACTGAGAGGTGGGGTGTACAGACAGACAGCTCTACTGAGAGGTGAGGTGTACAGACAGACAGCTCTACTGAGAGGTGAGGTGTACAGACAGACAGCTCTACTGAGAGGTGAGGTGTACAGACAGACAGCTCTACTGAGAGGTTGGGTGTACAGACAGACAGCTCTACTGAGAGGTGGGGTGTACAGACAGACAGCTCTACTGAGAGGTGAGGTGTACAGACAGACAGCTCTACTGAGAGGTGGCGTGTACAGACAGACAGCTCTACTGAGAGGTTGGGTGTACAGACAGACAGCTCTGCTGAGAGGTGAGGTGTACAGACAGACAGCTCTACTGAGAGGTTGGGTGTACAGACAGACAGCTCTACTGAGAGGTGGGGTGTACAGACAGACAGCTCTACTGAGAGGTGAGGTGTACAGACAGACAGCTCTACTGAGAGGTGGGGTGTACAGACAGACAGCTCTACTGAGAGGTGGGGTGTACAGACAGACAGCTCTACTGAGAGGTGGGGTGTACAGACAGACAGCTCTACTGAGAGGTGGGGTGTACAGACAGACAGCGCCACTGAGAGGTGAGGTGTACAGACAGACAACTCTACTGAGAGGTGAGGTGTACAGACAGACAGCTCTACTGAGAGGTGGGGTGTACAGACAGACAGCTCTACTGAGAGGTGAGGTGTACAGACAGACAGCTCTACTGAGAGGTGGGGTGTACAGACAGACAGCTCTACTGAGAGGTGGGGTGTACAGACAGACAGCTCTACTGAGAGGTGAGGTGTACAGACAGACAGCTCTACTGAGAGGTTGGGTGTACAGACAGACAGCTCTACTGAGAGGTGGGGTGTACAGACAGACAGCTCTACTGAGAGGTTGGGTGTACAGACAGACAGCTCTACTGAGAGGTGGGGTGTACAGACAGACAGCTCTACTGAGAGGTTGGGTGAACAGACAGACAGCTCTACTGAGAGGTGGGGTGTACAGACAGACAGCTCTACTGAGAGGTGAGGTGTACAGACAGACAGCTCTACTGAGAGGTGAGGTGTACAGACAGACAGCTCTACTGAGAGGTGGGGTGTACAGACAGACAGCTCTACTGAGAGGTGAGGTGTACAGACAGACAGCTCTACTGAGAGGTGGCGTGTACAGACAGACAGCTCTACTGAGAGGTGAGGTGTACAGACAGACAGCTCTACTGAGAGGTTGGGTGTACAGACAGACAGCTCTACTGAGAGGTGGGGTGTACAGACAGACAGCTCTACTGAGAGGTGGGGTGTACAGACAGACAGCTCTACTGAGAGGTGAGGTGTACAGACAGACAGCTCTACTGAGAGGTGGGGTGTACAGACAGACAGCTCTACTGAGAGGTGAGGTGTACAGACAGACAGCTCTACTGAGAGGTGAGGTGTACAGACAGACAGCTCTACTGAGAGGTGGGGTGTACAGACAGACAGCTCTACTGAGAGGTGGGGTGTACAGACAGACAGCTCTACTGAGAGGTGAGGTGTACAGACAGACAGCTCTACTGAGAGGTGAGGTGTACAGACAGACAGCTCTACTGAGAGGTGGGGTGTACAGACAGACAGCTCTACTGAGAGGTGAGGTGTACAGACAGACAGCTCTACTGAGAGGTTGGGTGTACAGACAGACAGCTCTACTGAGAGGTGGGGTGTACAGACAGACAGCTCTACTGAGTGGTGGGGAGTACAGACAGACAGCTCTACTGAGAGGTGAGGTGTACAGACAGACAGCTCTACTGAGAGGTGAGGTGTACAGACAGACAGCTCTACTGAGAGGTGAGGTGTACAGACAGACAGCTCTACTGAGAGGTGGGGTGTACAGACAGACAGCTCTACTGAGAGGTGAGGTGTACAGACAGACAGCTCTACTGAGAGGTGGGGTGACACATACAGACAGCTCTACTGAGAGGTGGGGTGTACAGACAGACAGCTCTACTGAGAGGTGGGGTGTACAGACAGACAGCTCTACTGAGAGGTGGGGTGACACATACAGACAGCTCTACTGAGAGGTGGGGTGTACAGACAGACAGCTCTACTGAGAGGTGGGGTGTACAGACAGACAGCTCTACTGAGAGGTGAGGTATACAGACAGACAGCTCTACTGAGAGGTGGGGTGTACAGACAGACAGCTCTACTGAGAGGTGAGGTGTACAGACAGACAGCTCTACTGAGAGGTGGGGTGTACAGACAGACAGCTCTACTGAGAGGTGAGGTGTACAGACAGACAGCTCTATTGAGAGGTGGCGTGTACAGACAGACAGCTCTACTGAGAGGTTGGGTGTACAGACAGACAGCTCTACTGAGAGGTGGGGTGTACAGACAGACAGCTCTACTGAGAGGTGGAGTGTACAGACAGACAGCTCTACTGAGAGGTGGGGTGACACAGACAGACAGCTCTACTGAGAGGTGGGGTGTACAGACAGACAGCTCTACTGAGAGGTGGCGTGTACAGACAGACAGCTCTACTGAGAGGTGGAGTGTACAGACAGACAGCTCTACTGAGAGGTACTGAGACAGACAGCTCTACTGAGAGGTGGGTGTACAGACAGACAGCTCTACTGAGAGGTGAGGTGTACAGACAGACAGAGAGGTGAGGTGCTCTACTGAGAGGTGAGGTGTACAGACAGACAGCTCTACTGAGAGGTGAGGTGTACAGACAGACAGCTCTACTGAGAGGTGAGGTGTACAGACAGACAGCTCTACTGAGAGGTGAGGTGTACAGACAGACAGCTCTACTGAGAGGTGAGGTGTACAGACAGACAGCTCTACTGAGAGGTGGGGAGTACAGACAGACAGCTCTACTGAGAGGTGGGGTGTACAGACAGACAGCTCTACTGAGAGGTGAGGTGTACAGACAGACAGCTCTACTGAGAGGTACAGACAGGTGTACAGGTGAGGTGACAGACAGCTCTACTGAGAGGTGAGGTGTACAGACAGACAGCTCTACTGAGAGGTGGGTGTACAGACAGACAGCTCTACTGAGAGGTGGGGAGTACAGACAGACAGCTCTACTGAGAGGTGGGGTGTACAGACAGACAGCTCTACTGAGAGGTGGGGTGTACAGACAGACAGCTCTACTGAGAGGTGGGGTGTACAGACAGACAGCTCTACTGAGAGGTGGGGTGTACAGACAGACAGCTCTACTGAGAGGTGGGGTGTACAGACAGACAGCTCTACTGAGAGGTGGGGTGTACAGACAGACAGCTCTACTGAGAGGTGGGGTGTACAGACAGACAGCTCTACTGAGAGGTGGGGTGTACAGACAGACAGACAGACAGCTCTACTGAGAGGTGGGGTGTACAGACAGACAGCTCTACTGAGAGGTGAGAGGTGTACAGACAGACAGCTCTACTGAGAGGTGGGTGTACAGACAGACAGCTCTACTGAGAGGTGGGGTGTACAGACAGACAGCTCTACTGAGAGGTGGGGTGTACAGACAGACAGCTCTACTGAGAGGTGGGGTGTACAGACAGACAGCTCTACTGAGAGGTGGGGTGTACAGACAGACAGCTCTACTGAGAGGTGAGGTGTACAGACAGACAGCTCTACTGAGAGGTGGGGTGTACAGACAGACAGCTCTACTGAGAGGTGGGGTGTACAGACAGACAGCTCTACTGAGAGGTGGGGTGTACAGACAGACAGCTCTACTGAGAGGTGGGGTGTACAGACAGACAGCTCTACTGAGAGGTGAGGTGTACAGACAGACAGCTCTACTGAGAGGTGGGGTGTACAGACAGACAGCTCTACTGAGAGGTGGGGTGTACAGACAGACAGCTCTACTGAGAGGTGGGGTGTACAGACAGACAGCTCTACTGAGAGGTGGGGTGACACTACATACAGACAGACAGCTCTACTGAGAGGTGGGGTGTACAGACAGACAGCTCTACTGAGAGGTGAGGTGTACAGACAGACAGCTCTACTGAGAGGTGAGGTGTAGAGACAGACAGCTCTACTGAGAGGTGAGGTGTACAGACAGACAGCTCTACTGAGAGGTGGGGTGTACAGACAGACAGCTCTACTGAGAGGTGAGGTGTACAGACAGACAGCTCTACTGAGAGGTGAGGTGTACAGACA
>NC_088410.1:97047085-97109585 GCF_034236695.1 Oncorhynchus nerka | reverse complement strand
ACTTTTCTCACCAAAGTACGTTCATCTCTAGGAGACAGAACCTGTCTTCCTCCTGAGCGGTATGACGGCTGCGTGGGTCCATGGTGTTTATACTTGCGTACTATTGTTTGTACAGATGAACATGGTACCTTCAGGCGTTCGGAAATTGCTCCCAAGGGTGAACCAGACTTGAACAAGAAATTTGTGGAGTGGTTGAAAAAGGAGTTTTAATGACTCCAACCTAACTGTATGTAAACTTCTGACTTCAACTGTACATATGTTACAACACACACACACACACACACACACACACACACACACACACACACACACACACACACACACACACACAGAGAGAGAAAGAACCAACATTTGATAAAACTATGTGCATCAGTAACTAACATTAGCTGACCTCTCTCCTCCTCATTCTCTCTTCTCCTGTCCCTCACAGCCAGTAAGAAATCTGGAGAGCCGTTAATCATCTCAGACATTAAGAAAGGCAGCATGGCTCACAGGTACAGTATGATACAGGAAAATGGGTGGCTTCAGTAATGTAGGCCTCCCACAGAGAGAGACAGTAATGTAGTCCTCCTACAGATAGAGACAGTAATGTAGTCCTCCTACAGATAGAGACAGTAATGTAGTCCTCCTACAGAGAGAGACAGTAATGTAGTCCTCCTACAGAGAGAGACAGTAATGTAGTCCTCCTACAGAGAGAGACAGTAATGTAGTCCTCCTACAGAGAGAGACAGTAATGTAGTCCTCCTACAGAGAGAGACAGTAATGTAGTCCTCCGACAGAGAGAGACAGTAATGTAGTCCTCCCACAGAGAGAGACAGTAATGTAGTCCTCCTACAGAGACAGTAATGTAGTCCTCCTACAGAGACAGTAATGTAGTCCTCCTAAGGGGCAATAATGTAGTCCTCCTACAGAGACAGTAACGTAGTCCTCCTACAGAGACAGTAATGTAGTCCTCCTACAGAGACAGTAATGTAGTCCTCCTACAGAGACAGTAATGTAGTCCTCCTACAGAGACAGTAATGTAGTCCTCCTACAGAGACAGTAATGTAGTCCTCCTACAGAGACAGTAATGTAGTCCTCCTACAGAGACAGTAATGTAGTCCTCCTACAGAGAGAGAGACAGTAATGTAGTCCTCCCACAGAGAGGGACAGTAATGTAGTCCTCCTACAGAGAGAGACAGTAATGTAGTCCTCCTACAGAGACAGTAATGTAGTCCTCCCACAGATAGAGACAGTAATGTAGTCCTCCCACAGAGAGAGACAGTAATGTAGTCCTCCCACAGATAGAGACAGTAATGTAGTCCTCCCACAGAGAGAGACAGTAATGTAGTCCTCCTACAGAGAGAGACAGTAATGTAGTCCTCCCACAGAGAGAGACAGTAATGTAGTCCTCCTACAGAGACAGTAATGTAGTCCTTCCGACAGAGAGAGAAAGTAATGTAGTCCTCCTACAGAGAGAGAGACAGTAATGTAGTCCTCCCACAGAGAGAGAAAGTAATGTAGTCCTCCTACAGAGAGAGAGACAGTAATGTAGTCCTCCCACAGAGAGAGACAGTAATGTAGTCCTCCTACAGAGAGAGAGACAGTAATGTAGTCCTCCCACAGAGAGAGACAGTAATGTAGTCCTCCTACAGAGACAGTAATGTAGTCCTCCTACAGAGACAGTAATGTAGTCCTCCTACAGAGACAGTAATGTAGTCCTCCTACAAAGAGAGACAGTAATGTAGTCCTCCTACAGAGAGAGACAGTAATGTAGTCCTCCCACAGAGAGATAGACAGTAATGTAGTCATCCCACAGAGAGAGACAGTAATGTAGTCCTCCTACAGAGAGAGAGAGACAGTAATGTAGTCCTCCTACAGAGAGAGAGACAGTAATGTAGTCCTCCTACAGAGAGAGAGACAGTAATGTAGTCCTCCTACAGAGAGAGAGACAGTAAAGTAGTCCTCCTACAGAGAGAGAGACAGTAATGTAGTCCTCCCACAGAGAGAGAGACAGTAATGTAGTCCTCCCACAGAGAGAGACAGTAATGTAGTCCTCCTACAGAGAGAGAGACAGTAATGTAGTCCTCCTACAGAGAGAGAGACAGTAATGTAGTCCTCCTACAGAGAGAGAGACAGTAATGTAGTCCTCCTACAGAGAGAGAGACAGTAAAGTAGTCCTCCTACAGAGAGAGAGACAGTAATGTAGTCCTCCCACAGAGAGAGAGAAAGTAATGTAGTCCTCCTACAGAGAGAGAGACAGTAATGTAGTCATCCTACAGAGAGAGAGACAGTAATGTAGTCCTCCTACAGAGAGAGACAGTAATGTAGTCCTCCCACAGAGAGAGACAGTAATGTAGTCCTCCTACAGAGAGAGAGACAGTAATGTAGTCCTCCTACAGAGAGAGAGACAGTAATGTAGTCCTCCTACAGAGAGAGAGACAGTAATGTAGTCCTCCCACAGAGAGAGACAGTAATGTAGTCCTCCTACAGAGAGAGACAGTAATGTAGTCCTCCTACAGAGAGAGAGACAGTAATGTAGTCCTCCCACAGAGAGAGAGACAGTAATGTAGTCCTCCTACAGAGAGAGACAGTAATGTAGTCCTCCCACAGAGAGAGAGACAGTAATGTAGTCCTCCCACAGAGAGAGACAGTAATGTAGTCCTCCTACAGAGAGAGAGACAGTAATGTAGTCCTCCCACAGAGAGAGACAGTAATGTAGTCCTCCTACAGAGAGAGAGACAGTAATGTAGTCCTCCCACAGAGAGAGACAGTAATGTAGTCCTCCCACAGAGAGAGACAGTAATGTAGTCCTCCCACAGAGAGAGACAGTAATGTAGTCATCCCACAGATAGAGACAGTAATGTAGTCCTCCCACAGAGAGAGACAGTAATGTAGTCATCCCACAGATAGAGACAGTAATGTAGTCCTCCTACAGAGAGAGAGACAGTAATGTAGTCCTCCTACAGAGAGAGAGACAGTAATGTAGTCCTCCTACAGAGAGAGAGACAGTAATGTAGTCCTACAGAGAGAGACAGTAATGTAGTCCTCCTACAGAGAGAGACAGTAATGTAGTCCTCCTACAGAGACAGTAATGTAGTCCTCCTACAGAGACAGTAATGTAGTCCTCCTACAAAGAGAGACAGTAATGTAGTCCTCCTACAGAGAGAGACAGTAATGTAGTCCTCCTACAGAGAGAGACAGTAATGTAGTCCTCCCACAGAGAGAGAGACAGTAATGTAGTCCTCCTACAGAGAGAGAGACAGTAATGTAGTCCTCCTACAGAGAGAGAGACAGTAATGTAGTCCTCCCACAGAGAGAGACAGTAATGTAGTCCTCCTACAGAGAGAGCCAGTAATGTAGTCCTCCCACAGAGAGAGAGACAGTAATGTAGTCCTCCTACAGAGAGAGAGACAGTAATGTAGTCCTCCTACAGAGAGAGAGACAGTAATGTAGTCCTCCTACAGAGAGAGACAGTAATGTAGTCCTCCCACAGAGAGAGACAGTAATGTAGTCCTCCTACAGAGAGAGAGACAGTAATGTAGTCCTCCTACAGAGAGAGAGACAGTAATGTAGTCCTCCTACAGAGAGAGAGACAGTAATGTAGTCCTCCCACAGAGAGAGACAGTAATGTAGTCCTCCTACAGAGAGAGAGACAGTAATGTAGTCCTCCCACAGAGAGAGACAGTAATGTAGTCCTCCTACAGAGAGAGAGACAGTAATGTAGTCCTCCCACAGAGAGAGACAGTAATGTAGTCCTCCTACAGAGAGAGAGACAGTAATGTAGTCCTCCTACAGAGAGAGAGACAGTAATGTAGTCCTCCCACAGAGAGAGAGACAGTAATGTAGTCCTCCTACAGAGAGAGAGACAGTAATGTAGTCCTCCCACAGAGAGAGACAGTAATGTAGTCCTACAGAGAGAGACAGTAATGTAGTCCTCCCACAGAGAGAGAGACAGTAATGTAGTCCTCCCACAGAGAGAGACAGTAATGTAGTCCTCCTACAGAGAGAGAGACAGTAATGTAGTCCTCCCACAGAGAGAGACAGTAATGTAGTCATCCCACAGATAGAGACAGTAATGTAGTCCTCCTACAGAGAGAGACAGTAATGTAGGCATCCCACAGATAGAGACAGTAATGTAGTCCTCCTACAGAGAGATACAGTAATGTAGTCCTACAGAGAGAGACAGTAATGTAGTCCTCCTACAGAGAGAGACAGTAATGTAGTCCTCCTACAGAGACAGTAATGTAGTCCTCCTACAGAGACAGTAATGTAGTCCTCCTACAAAGAGAGACAGTAATGTAGTCCTCCTACAGAGAGAGACAGTAATGTAGTCCTCCCACAGAGAGAGAGACAGTAATGTAGTCATCCCACAGAGAGAGACAGTAATGTAGTCCTCCTACAGAGAGAGAGACAGTAATGTAGTCCTCCTACAGAGAGAGAGACAGTAATGTAGTCCTCCTACAGAGAGAGAGACAGTAATGTAGTCCTCCTACAGAGAGAGACAGTAAAGTAGTCCTCCTACAGAGAGAGAGACAGTAATGTAGTCCTCCCACAGAGAGAGACAGTAATGTAGTCCTCCCACAGAGAGAGACAGTAATGTAGTCCTCCTACAGAGAGAGAGACAGTAATGTAGTCCTCCTACAGAGAGAGAGACAGTAATGTAGTCCTCCTACAGAGAGAGAGACAGTAATGTAGTCCTCCTACAGAGAGAGAGACAGTAAAGTAGTCCTCCTACAGAGAGAGAGACAGTAATGTAGTCCTCCCACAGAGAGAGAGACAGTAATGTAGTCCTCCTACAGAGAGAGAGAGACAGTAATGTAGTCATCCTACAGAGAGAGAGACAGTAATGTAGTCCTCCTACAGAGAGAGACAGTAATGTAGTCCTCCCACAGAGAGAGACAGTAATGTAGTCCTCCTACAGAGAGAGAGACAGTAATGTAGTCCTCCTACAGAGAGAGAGACAGTAATGTAGTCCTCCTACAGAGAGAGAGACAGTAATGTAGTCCTCCCACAGAGAGAGACAGTAATGTAGTCCTCCCACAGAGAGAGACAGTAATGTAGTCCTCCTACAGAGAGAGACAGTAATGTAGTCCTCCTACAGAGAGAGAGACAGTAATGTAGTCCTCCTACAGAGAGAGAGACAGTAAAGTAGTCCTCCTACAGAGAGAGAGACAGTAATGTAGTCCTCCTACAGAGAGAGAGACAGTAATGTAGTCCTCCCACAGAGAGAGACAGTAATGTAGTCCTCCTACAGAGAGAGAGACAGTAATGTAGTCCTACAGAGAGAGACAGTAATGTAGTCCTCCTACAGAGACAGTAATGTAGTCCTCCTACAGAGACAGTAATGTAGTCCTCCTACAGATAGAGACAGTAATGTAGTCCTCCCACAGAGAGAGACAGTAATGTAGTCCTCCCACAGAGAGAGACAGTAATGTAGTCCTCCTACAGAGAGAGAGACAGTAATGTAGTCCTACAGATAGATACAGTAATGTAGTCCTCCTACAGAGAGAGACAGTAATGTAGTCCTCCTACAGAGAGAGACAGTAATGTAGTCCTCCTACAGAGAGAGAGACAGTAATGTAGTCCTCCTACAGAGACAGTAATGTAGTCCTCCCACAGAGAGAGACAGTAATGTAGTCCTCCTACAGAGAGAGAGACAGTAATGTAGTCCTCCTACAGAGAGAGAGACAGTAATGTAGTCCTCCTACAGAGAGAGACAGTAAATGTAGTCCTCTTTCTATCCCTCTCTCTCTTTACCCCTCTCTCTCTCTTTCTCTGCCCCTCCCTCTCTCTACCTTTCTCTTTCCCTCTCTCTCTATCCCTCTCTCTCTCTACCCCCCTCTCTCTTTCCCTGCCCCTCCCTCTCTCTCTCTCTCTCTCTACACCCTCCATCTCATCCTCTCGCTACTCCACTCCCCCAGGACTGGTACCTTGGAGCCTGGGGACAAGCTCCTGGCCATAGACAACATCAGACTGGAGAGCTGTTCTATGGAAGACGCCTGTCAGATCCTAGAACAGGCCGAGGACCTGGTTAAACTCAAGATCCGTAAGGACGAAGACAACTCTGGTGAGCCTGTTTCGGTGCCTGGCTGGGAGGCAGTTATGTCAAACACCTGCACAATGTCGGATGCTTCCATTCAACCAGAAGATCAAATCAAATCGAAGTTTATTGGTTTGCAGACACAGTTTAGCAGATGTTACAGTGAGTGCAGCGAAAGGTTTATATTAATGGCTCTTAACAATGCAGTAAAATGTCAATCAAGTACACAAATAATTGTTTTGATACTGATCAATTCAATTAGCTTATTGATCAATGAAGCAATAGGCATGATCATTGGAGAACTAAGGCAGTGATTAGTTAAACAAGCCAAAAAAAACAAACCAACATGAAGGCAACATTATGCCTTATGTACATTTTGAACATGAGTTACAGTACCAGGCTCCACCACAGGGTGGCAGTCTTGTCTGAAAATATACACAACCGTATGCCCGTCTGACATAATCACGATGTAACAATTATCACCCACCAGTATTCTAGTGTTTTAGACCCACCAATAGCTAGCTACACATGATGAATAGTAGTAACCTGTTATATAGTTCATGCTCTCTACCAAATATCAGATGCAGCTCTAGGAATAGCAGATAGGTTTAATAATGTTGCTGTCTGACATGATGAAAGTGTTACTTTAGTCCAGATTCCTCGCCTCGCCACTCCTCGCGTCGCCTCTCGCCTCTCTCCTCGCCTCTCCTCGCCTCTCCTCTTGCCTCTCCTCTCCTCTCCTCTCCTCTCCTCTAATCTCTCCTCGCCTCTCCTCTTGCCTCTCCTCTCTCCTCGCCTCACCTCACCTCTCCTCTTGCCTCTCCTCGCCTCGCCTCGCCTCACCTCGCCTCACCTCTCTCCTCTCCTCTCTCCTCGCCTCACCTCGCCTCTCCTCGCCTCTCCTGTTGCCTCTCCTCTCCTCGCCTCACCTCACCTCTCCTCTTGCCTCTCCTCTCTCCTCGCCTCACCTCACCTCTCCTCTTGCCTCTCCTCTCTCCTCGCCTCGTCTTACCTCGCCTCACCTCGCCCCTCGGTCGCCTCACTTATTGCCTCTCCTCTCTCCTCTCCTCTCTCCTCGCCTTACCTCACCTCTCCTCTTGCCTCTCCTTTCTCCTCGCCTCACCTCACCTCGCCCCTCGCCCCTCGGCTCTCCTCTTGCCTCTCCTCTCTCCTCACCTCGCCTCTCGCCTCTCCTCGCCTCTCCTCTTGCCTCTCCTCTCTCCTCTCCTCTTGCCTCACCTCCTCTGGCCTCTCCTCTCTCCTCGCCTCGCCTCACCTCGCCTCACCTCGCCCCTCGCCCCTCGGCTCTCCTCTTGCCTCTCCTCTCTCCTCACCTCGCCTCTCGCCTCTCCTCGCCTCTCCTCTTGCCTCTCCTCTCTCCTCTCCTCTTGCCTCACCTCCTCTGGCCTCTCCTCTCTCCTCGCCTCGCCTCACCTCGCCTCACCTCGCCCCTCGCCTCTCCTCTTGCCTCTCCTCGCCTCACCTCGCCTCACCTCTCCTCTCTCCTCTCCTCTCTCCTCGCCTCACCTCGCCTCTCCTCTTGCCTCTCCTCTCTCCTTGCCTCACCTCTCCTCACCTCTCCTCTCTCCTCGCCTCACCTCTCCTCGCCTCTCCTCGCCTTTCCTCTCCTCGCCTCTCCTCGCCTCACCTCTCCTCTCCTCTCCTCGCCTCTCCTCGCCTCACCTCTCCTCTCCTCGCCTCTCCTCTCCTCTCCTCTAATCTCTCCTCGCCTCTCCTCTTGCCTCTCCTCTCTCCTCGCCTCACCTCACCTCTCCTCTGGCCTCTCCTCTCTCCTCGCTTCGCCTCACCTCGCCTCACCTCGCCCCTCGCCTCTCCTCTTGCCTCTCCTCGCCTCGCCTCACCTCGCCTCACCTCTCTCCTCTCCTCTCTCCTCGCCTCACCTCACCTCTCCTCTTGCCTCTCCTCTCTCCTCGCCTCACCTCGCCTCTCCTCTCGCCTCTCCTCTCTCCTCAACTCGCCTCTCGCCTCACCTCGCCTCTCCTCTTGCCTCTCCTCTCTCCTCTCCTCTCTCCTCGCCTCACCTCTCCTCTTGCCTCTCCTCTCACCTTGCCTAACCTCGCCTCACCTCGCCCCTCGCCTCGCCTCTCCTCTTGCCTCTCCTCTCTCTTCGCCTCACCTCGCCCCTCCTCTCTTCGCCTCTCCTCGCCTCTCCTCACCTCGCCCCTCCTCTCCTCGCCTCTCCTTGCCTCTCCTCTTGCCTCTCATCTCTCCTCGCCTCACCTCGCCTCACCTCGCCCCTCCTCTCCTCTCCTCGCCTCTCCTCTCTCCTCGCCTCTCCTCGCCTCTCCTCGCCTCGCCTCTCCTCTCCTCTCTCGCCTCTCCTCTCTCCTCTCTCGCCTCTCCTCTCCTCGCCTCACCTCGCCTCACCTCGCCTCCTCTCCTATCCTCGCCTCACCTCTCCTCGTCTCTCCTCTCTCCTCGCCTCACCACTCCTCGCCTCACCTCTCCTCTCCTCTCCTCGCCTCTCCTCTCTCCTCGCCTCGCCTCTCCTCTTGCCTCTCCTCTCTCCTCGCCTCACCTCACCTCTCCTCTTGCCTCTCCTCTCTCCTTGCCTCACCTCTCCTCCTCCTCCTCTCTCGCCTCACCTCTCCTCGCCTCTCCTCGCCTTTCCTCTCCTCGCCTCTCTCGCCTCACCTCTCCTCTCCTCTCCTCGCCTCTCCTCGCCTCACCTCTCCTCTCCTCGCCTCTCCTCTCCTCTCCTCTAATCTCTCCTCGCCTCTCCTCTTGCCTCTCCTCTCTCCTCGCCTCACCTCACCTCTCCTCTGGCCTCTCCTCTCTCCTCGCTTCGCCTCACCTCGCCTCACCTCGCCCCTCGCCTCTCCTCTTGCCTCTCCTCGCCTCGCCTCACCTCGCCTCACCTCTCTCCTCTCCTCTCTCCTCGCCTCACCTCACCTCTCCTCTTGCCTCTCCTCTCTCCTCGCCTCACCTCGCCTCTCCTCTCGCCTCTCCTCTCTCCTCAACTCGCCTCTCGCCTCACCTCGCCTCTCCTCTTGCCTCTCCTCTCTCCTCTCCTCTCTCCTCGCCTCACCTCTCCTCTTGCCTCTCCTCTCACCTTGCTAACCTCGCCTCACCTCGCCCCTCGCCTCGCCTCTCCTCTTGCCTCTCCTCTCTCCTCGCCTCACCTCGCCCCTCCTCTCTTCGCCTCTCGCCTCTCCTCACCTCGCCCCTCCTCTCCTCGCCTCTCCTTGCCTCTCCTCTTGCCTCTCATCTCTCCTCGCCTCACCTCGCCTCACCTCGCCCCTCCTCTCCTCACCTCGCCTCTCCTCTCCTCTCCTCGCCTCTCCTCGCCTCTCCTCGCCTCGCCTCTCCTCTCCTCTCCTCGCCTCTCCTCTCTCCTCTCCTCGCCTCTCCTCTCCTCGCCTCACCTCGCCTCACCTCGCCCCTCCTCTCCTATCCTCGCCTCACCTCTCCTCGTCTCTCCTCTCTCCTCGCCTCACCTCTCCTCGCCTCACCTCTCCTCTCCTCTCCTCGCCTCTCCTCTCTCCTCGCCTCGCCTCTCCTCTTGCCTCTCCTCTCTCCTCGCCTCACCTCACCTCTCCTCTTGCCTCTCCTCTCTCCTCGCCTCACCTCGCCTCACCTCGCCTCTCCTCTTGCCTCTCCTCTCTCCTCTCCTCGCCTCCTCACCTCTCCTCTCCTCACCTCTCCTCTCTCCTCGCCTCACCTCTCCTCACCTCTCCTCTCTCCTCGCCTCACCCCTCCTCGCCTCTCCTCGCCTCACCTCTCCTCTCCTCGCCTCTCCTCGCCTCACCTCTCCTCTCCTCTCCTCTCCTCGCCGCTCCTCGCCTCACCTCTCCTCTCCTCGCCTCGCCTCTCCTCTCCTCTAATCACTCCTCGCCTCGCCTCTCCTCTTGCCTCTCCTCTCTCCTCGCCTCACCTCACCTCTCCTCTGGCCTCTCCTCTCTCCTCGCCTCATTCGCCTCACCTCGCCCCTCGCCTCTCCTCTTGCCTCTCCTCGCCTCGCCTCACCTCTCTCCTCTCCTCTCTCCTCGCCTCACCTCACCTCTCCTCTTGCCTCTCCTCTCTCCTCGCCTCACCTCGCCTCTCCTCTTGCCTCTCCTCTCTCCTCAACTCGCCTCTCGCCTCACCTCGCATCTCCTCTTGCCTCTCCTCTCTCCTTTCCTCTCTCCTCGCCTCACCTCTCATCTTGCCTCTCCTCTCACCTCGCCTAACCTCACCTCTCCTCGCCTCTCCTTGCCTCTCCTCTTGCCTCTCCTCTCTCCTCTCCTCGCCTCACCTCGCCTCCTCCTCTCCTCTCCCTGCCTCTCCTCTCCTCGCCTCTCCTCTCCTCTCCTCTCCTCGCCTCGCCTTTCCTCGCCTCACCTCTCCTCTCCTCTCCTCGCCTCTCCTCTCCTCCTCTCCTCTCCTCGCCTCTCCCTCGCCTCTCCTCTCCTCGCCTCTCCTCTCCTCTCCTCGCTCTCTCCTCGCCTCTCCTCTCCTCTCCTGCCTCTCCTCTCTCTCTCCTCTCTCGCCTTTCCTCGCCTCACCTCTCTCTCCTCTCCTCGCCTCTCCTCTCCCTCTCTCTCTCCTCTCCTCTCCTCTCCTCGCCTCTCCTCTCCTCGCCTCTCCTCTCCTCTCTCGCCTCTCGCCTCGCCTCGCCTCTCCTCTCCTCCCTCGCCTCTCCTCTCTCCTCTCCTCTCCTCGCCTCTCCTCGCCTCTCCTCTCCTCCTCCCACCTCTCCTCTCCTCTCCTCGCCTCTCTCCTCGCCTCTCCTCTCCTCGCCTCACCTCTCCTCGCCTCCCTCTCCCACCTCTCTCCTCGCCTCTCCTCTCCTCTCCTCGCCTCTCTCTCCTCGCCTTTCCTCTCCTCGCCTCGCCTCTCCTTGCCTCGCCTTTCCTCGCCTCACCCTCTCCTCGCCTCCTCTCCTCGCCTCTCATCGCCTCACCTCTCCTCGCCTCTCTCGCCTCTCCTCGCCTCTCCTCGCCTCTCCTCCTCTCCTGCGCCTCGCCTCTCCTCGCCTCTCCTCTCCTCGCCTCTCCTCGCCTCTCCTCGCCTCACCTCTCCTCGCCTCTCCTCTCCTCTCCTCCTCGCCTCTCTCCTCGCCTCGCCTCTCCTCTCCTCACCTCTCTCTCTCTCTCGCCTCTCCTCTCCTCCTCTCTCCTCGCCTCACCTCTTCTCACCTCCTCTCCCTCGCCTCTCCTCTCCTCTCCTCTCTCGCCTCTCCTCTCTCGCCTTTCTCTCCTCGCCTCGCCTCTCCTTGCCTCGCCTTTCTCCGCCCTCACCCTCTCCTCGCCTCTCCTCTCCTCGCCTCTCCTCGCCTCGCCTCTCCTGCCTCTCCTCGCCTCTCCTCGCCTCTCCTCTCCTCTCCTCTCCTCGCCTCTCTCGCCTCTCCTCTCCTCGCCTCTCTCGCCTCTCCTCGCCTCACCTCTCCTCGCCTCCTCGCCTCTCCTCTCCCACCTCTCGCCTCGCCTCTCCTCGCCTCTCCTCTCCTCGCCTCACCTCTCCTCCGCCTCTCTCTCCTGCCTCGCCTCTCCTCGCCTCGCCTCTCCTCCTCGCCTCTCCTCACCTCTCCTCGCCTCTCCTCTCCTCGCCTCTCCTCGCCTCTCCTCGCCTCTCCTCTCCTCGCCTCACCTCTCCGCCTCCTCTCCTCGCCTCACCTCTCCTCGCCTCGCCTCTCTCCTCTCCTCACCTCTCCTCTGGCCTCTCCCTCTCTCCTCGCCTCCACCTCGCCTCCCTCGCCTCGCCTCTCCTCTTGCCTCTCCTGCCTCGCCTCACCTCCGCCTCACCTCTCTCCTCTCCTCTCTCTCTCGCCTCACCTCCTCCTCTGGCCTCTCCTCTCCTCGCCTCCACCTCGCCCCTCGCCTCCTCTTGCCTCTCCTCGCCTCGCCTCACCTCGCCTCACCTCTCTCCTCTCCTCTCCTCGCCTCACCCCTCACCTCTCCTCTTGCCTCTCCTCTCTCCTCGCCTCATCTCGCCTCTCCTCTTGCCTCTCCTCTCTCCTCAGCCTCGCCTCTCGCCTCACCCCTCGCATCTCCTCTTGCCTCTCCTCTCTCCTTTCCTCTCCTCGCCTCACCTCTCATCTTGCCTCTCCTCTCACCTCGCCTAACCTCACCTCTCCTCGCCTCTCCTTGCCTCTCCTCTTGCCTCTCATCTCTCCTCGCCTCCTCGCCTCACCTCGCCCCTCCTCTCCTCACCTCGCCTCTCCTCTCCTCTCCTCGCCTCTCTCTCCTCGCCTCGCCTCTCCTCTCCTCTCTCGCCTCTCCTCTCTCCTCTCCTCGCCTCTCCTCTCCTCGCCTCACCTCGCCTCACCTCGCCCCTCCTCTCCTATCCTCGCCTCCCTCTCCTCGTCTCTCCTCTCCTCGCCTCACCTCCTCGCCTCACCTCTCCTCTCCTCTCCTCGCCTCTCCTCTCCTCGCCTCGCCTCCTCTTGCCTCTCTCTCTCTCTCCTCGCCTCACCTCTCCTCTTGCCTCTCTCTCTCACTCGCCTCACCTCGCCTCCTGCCTCTCCTCTTGCCTCTCCTCTCTCCTCTCCTCGCCCTCACCTCACCTCTCCTCTCCTCACCTCTCCTCTCTCCTCGCCTCACCTCTCACCTCTCCTCTCTCTCCTCGCCTCACCCTCCTCGCCTCTCCTCGCCTCACCTCTCCTCTCCTCGCCTCTCCTCGCCTCACCTCTCCTCTCCTCTCTCTCCTCGCCGCTCCTCGCCTCACTCTCCTCTCCTCGCCTCGCCTCTCCTCTCCTCTAATCACTCCTCCTCGCCTCTCCTCTTGCCTCTCTCTCTCCTCGCCTCACCTCACCCTCCTCTGGCCTCTCCTCTCCTCGCCTCATTCGCCTCACCTCGCCCCTCGCCTCTCCTCTTGCCTCTCCTCGCCTCGCCTCACCTCTCTCTCTCTCCTCTCCTCTCCTCACCTCTCCTTGCTCTCCTCTCCTCCTCGCCTCACCTCGCCTCTCCTCTTGCCTCTCCTCTCTCCTCAGCTGCCTCTCGCCTCACCTCGCATCTCCTCTTGCCTCCTCTCTCCTTTCCTCTCCTCGCCTCCTCTCATCTTGCCTCTCCTCTCACCTCGCCTAACCTCACCTCTCCTCGCCTCTCCTTGCCTCTCCTCTTGCCTCTCTCTCTCTCCTCTCCTCGCCTCTCCTCGCCTCCTCCTCTCTCTCCTCGCCTCTCTCCTCTCTCCTCGCCTCTCCTCTCCTCTCCTCTCCTCTCTCGCCTCTCCCTCTCCTCTCCTCTCCTCGCCTCTCCTCGCCTCTCCTCTCCTCTCTCCTCTCCTCTCTCGCCTCTCTCTCCTCGCCTCTCCTCTCCTGCCTCTCCTCTCCTCCTCCTCGCCTCTCCTCTCCTCTCCTCGCCTCTCCTCTCCTCTCCTGGCCTCCTCTCCCTGCCTCTCCTCTGTCTCTCTCCTCTCCTCGCCTCTCTCGCCTCACCCTCACCTCTCCTCTCCTCTCCTCGCCTCTCCTCTCTCCTCTCCTCCTCTCCTCTCCCTCCTCGCCTCTCCTCTCCTCGCCTCTCCTCTCCTCTCCTCGCCTCTCCTCGCCTCGCCTCTCCTCTCTCTCCTCGCCTCTCCTCTCTCCTCTCTCTCCTCGCCTCGCCTCTCCTCGCCTCTCCTCACCTCTCCTCTCCTCGCCCTCCTCCTCCTCTCCTCGCCTCTCTCTCGCCTCTCCTCTCCTGCGCCTCACCTCTCCTCGCCTCACCTCTCCTCACCTCTCCTCGCCTCTCCTCTCCTCTCCTCGCCTCTCCTCTCCTCGCCTTTCCTCTCCTCGCCTCGCCTCTCCTTGCCTCGCCTTTCCTCGCCTCACCCTCTCCTCGCCTCTCCTCTCCTCGCCTCTCATCACCTCACCTCTCCTCGCCTTTCCTCTCCCTCGCCTCTCCTCGCCTCTCGCCTCGCCTCTCCTCGCCTCTCCTCTCCTCTCCTCGCCTCTCCTCGCCTCTCCTCCTCTCGCCTCTCTCGCCTCTCCTCGCCTCACCTCTCCTCGCCTCTCCTCGCCTCTCCTCTCCTCACCTCTCCTCGCCTCGCCTCTCCTCTCCTCTCCTCTCCTCTCCTCGCCTCTCCTCGCCTCTCCTCTCCTCGCCTCACCTCTCCTCGCCTCACCTCTTCTCACCTCTCCTCGCCTCTCCTCTCCTCTCCTCGCCTCTCCTCTCCTCGCCTTTCCTCTCCTCGCCTCGCCTCTCCTTGCCTCACCTTTCCTCGCCTCTCCCCTCTCCTCGCCTCTCCTCCTCCTCGCCTCTCCTCGCCTCGCCTCTCCTCGCCTCTCCTCGCCTCTCCCCTGCCTCTCTCTCCTCTCCTCTCTCGCCTCTCCTCGCACCTCCTCCTCTCCTCGCCTCTCCTCGCCTCTCCTCGCCTCTCACCTCTCCTCGCCTGCCTCCTCGCCTCCACCCTCCTCTCCTCACCTCTCCTCGCCTCGCCTCTCCTCGCCTCTCCTCTCCTCGCCTCACCTCTCCTCGCCTCTCTCTCCTCGCCTCGCCTCTCCTCGCCTCGCCTCTCCTCTCCTCGCCTCTCCTCACCTCTCCTCGCCTCTCCTCTCCTCGCCTCTCCTCGCCTCTCCTCGCCTCTCTCTCCTCGCCTCCTCACCTCTCCTCGCCTCCTCCCTCGCCTCACCTCTCCTCGCCTCTCCTCTCCTCGCCTCACCTCTCCTCTCCTCGCCTCTCCTCGCCTCTCCTCGCCTCTCCTCTCGCCTCTCCTCCTCTCCTCGCCTCACCTCGCCTCACCTCGCCCCTCGCCTCTCCTCTTGCCTCTCCTCGCCTCGCCTCACCTCGCCTCGCCCTCTCTCCTCTCCTCTCTCCTCGCCTCACCTCGCCCTCCTCTGGCCTCTCCTCTCTCTCTCGCCTCACCTCGCCCCCTCGCCTCTCCTCTTGCCTCTCCTCGCCTACGCCTCCTCGCCTCACCTCTCTCCTCTCCTCTCTCTCGCCTCACCTCACCTCTCCTCTTGCCTCTCTCTCTCTCCTCGCCTCATCTCGCCTCTCCTCTTGCCTCTCCTCTCTCCTCAACTCGCCTCTCGCCTCACCTCGCATCTCCTCTTGCCTCTCCTCTCTCCTTTCCTCTCTCCTCGCCTCACCTCTCATCTTGCCTCTCCTCTCACCTCGCCTAACCTCACCTCTCCTCGCCTCTCCTTGCCTCTCCTCTTGCCTCTCCTCTCTCCTCGCCTCACCTCACCTCTCCTCTTGCCTCTCCTCTCTCCTCGCCTCATCTCGCCTCTCCTCTTGCCTCTCCTCTCTCCTCAACTCGCCTCTCGCCTCTCCTCGCCTCTCCTCTCCTCGCCTTTCCTCTCCTCGCCTCGACTCTCCTCGCCTCGCCTCTCCTCGCCTCTCCTCGCCTCTCCTCGCCTCCTCTCTCCTCTCGCCTCGCCTCCTCGCCTCTCTCTCCGCCTCTCCTCGCCTCTCCTCGCCTCACCTCTCCTCGCCTCTCCTCGCCTCTCCTCCCTCGCCTCTCCTCCTCACCTCTCCTCGCCTCGCCTCTCCTCGCCTCTCCTCGCCTCACCTCTCCTGCCTCTCCTCTCCTCGCCTCGCCTCTCTCGCCTCTCCTCGCCTCTCGCCTCGCCTCTCCTCTCCTCGCCTCTCCTCTCCTCTCCTCGCCTCACCTCTCCTCGCCTCTCCTCTCCTCGCCTCTCCTCGCCTCTCCTCGCCTCTCCTCGCCTCTCCTCGCCTCACCTCTCCTCGCCTCGCCTCTCCTCGCCTCTCCTCCTCCTCGCCTCTCCTCTCCTCGCCTCGCCTCTCTCGCCTCTCTCTCCTCCTCTGCGCCTCTCCTCCTCCCTCGCCTCTCCTCTCCTCGCCTCTCCTCTCCTCGCCTCTCCTCGCCTCTCCTCCTCGCCTCTCCTCCTCCCTCTCCACCTCTCCTCGCCTCTCCTCTCCTCGCCTCTCTTCTCCTCGCCTCTCCTCGCCTCTCCTCTCCTCGCCTCACCTCTCCTCGCGCCTCTCCTCTCCTCGCCTCCTCTCCTCGCCTCGCCTCTCCTCGCCTCTCCTCACCTCTCCTCTGGCTCACCTCTCTCCTCGCCTCACCTCGCCTCACCTCGCCCCTCGCCTCTCCTCTTGCCTCTCCTCGCCTCGCCTCACCTCGCCTCACCTCTCCTCTCCTCTCCTCGCCTCACCTCCTCTCCTCTGGCCTCTCTCCTCTCTCCTCGCCTCACCTCGCCCTCGCCTCCTCTTTGCCTCTCCCTCGCCTCTCTCACCTCCTCGCTCAACCTCGCCTCCTCTCCTCTCTTGCCTCTCCTCGCCTCTCCTCTCCTCGCTCTCTCCTCTCCTCTTCTCTCTCTCTCCTCTCCTCACCTCTCCTCTCCCTCTCGCCTCTCCTCGCCTCTCCTCTCCTCGCCTCACCTCTCCTCGCCTCACCTCTCCACCTCTCCTCGCCTCTCCTCTCCTCTCTCGCCTCTCCTCTCCTCTCGCCTTTCCTCTCCTCGCCTCGCCTCTCCTTGCCTCTCCCTTTTCCTCGCCTCACCCTCTCCTCGCCTCTCCTCCTCGCCTCTCATCGCCTCACCTCTCCTCGCCTCCTCGCCTCTCCTCGCTCTCCTCGCCTCTCCTCTCCTCTCCTCGCCTCGCCTCTCCTCGCCTCTCCTCTCCTCGCCTCTCCTCGCCTCTCTCGCCTCTCGCCTCTCCTCGCTCTCCTCGCCTCTCCTCCTCCTCTCCTCTCCTCACCTCTCCTCCACCTCTCCTCTCCTCGCCTCTCCTCGCCTCTCCTCTCCTCGCCTCTCCTCTCGCCTCGCCCTCTCACCTCTCCCTCGCCTCACCTCTTCTCACCTCTCCTCGCCTCTTTTCTCTCCTCTCCTCGCCTCTCCTCTCCTCGCCTTTCCCTCCTCGCCTCGCCTCTTGCCTCGCCTTTCCTCGCCTCACCTCTCCTCGCCTCTCCTCTCCTCGCCTCTCCTCGCCTCACCTCTCCTCGCCTCTCCTCGCCTCTCCTCGCCTCTCCTCGCCTCTCCTCTCCTCTCCTCGCCTCGCCTCTCCTCGCCTCTCCTCTCCTCGCCTCTCCTCGCCTCTCCTCGCCTCACCTCTCCTCCGCCTCTCCTCGCCTCTCCTCTCCTCCCTCTCCTCGCCTCTCCTCGCCTCTCCTCTCCTCGCCTCCTCTCCTCGCCTCTCCTCTCCTCGCCTCGCCTCTCCTCGCCTCGCCTCTCCTCTCCTCGCCTCTCCTCACCTCTCCTCGCCTCTCCTCTCCTCGCCTCTCCTCGCCTCTCCTCGCCTCTCCTCTCCTCGCCTCACCTCTCCTCGCCTCTCCTCTCCTCGCCTCACCTCTCCTCGCCTCGCCTCTCCTCGCCTCTCCTCACCTCTCCTCTGGCCTCTCCTCTCTCCTCGCCTCACCTCGCCTCACCTCGCCCCCTCGCCTCCTCTTGCCTCTCCTCGCCTCGCCTCACCTCGCCTCACCTCTCTCCTCCTCTCTCCTCGCCTCTCACCTCTCTCTCCTCTCTCCTCTCTCTCTCTCCTCGCCTCACCTCGCCCCTCGCCTCTCCTCTTGCCTCTCCTCGCCTCGCCTCACCTCGCCTCACCTCTCTCCTCTCCTCTCTCCTCGCCTCACCTCACCTCTCCTCTTGCCTCTCCTCTCTCCTCGCCTCATCTCGCCTCTCCTCTTGCCTCTCCTCTCTCCTCAACTCGCCTCTCGCCTCACCTCGCATCTCCTCTTGCCTCTCCTCTCTCCTTTCCCCTCTCCTCGCCTCACCTCTCATCTTGCCTCTCCTCTCACCTCGCCTCACCTCACCTCGCCTCACCTCTCTCCTCTCCTCTCTCCTCGCCTCACCTCACCTCTCCTCTGGCCTCTCCTCTCTCCTCGCCTCACCTCGCCCCTCGCCTCTCCTCTTGCCTCTCCTCGCCTCTCCTCACCTCTCCTCGCCTCGCCTCTCCTCGCCTCCTCCTCTCCTCGCCTCACCTCTCTCGCCTCTCCTCTCCTCGCCTCGCCTCTCCTCGCCTCTCCCTCGCCTCTCCTCTCTCTCGCCTCTCCTCACCTCCCACCTCTCTCGCCTCCTCTCCTCGCCTCTCTTCTCCTCTTGCCTCTCCTCGCCTCTCCTCTCCTCGCCTCATCTCTCCTCGCCTCTCACCTCTCCTCGCCTCACCTCTCCTCGCCTCGCCTCTCCTCGCCTCTCCTCTCTCCTCTGGCCTCTCCTCTCCTCGCCTCCTCGCCTCACCTCTCCTCGCCTCTCTTCTTGCCTCTCCTCGCCTCGCCTCACCTCGCCTCACCTCTCTCCTCTCCTCTCTCCTCGCCTCACCTCCTCCTCTGGCTCTCCTCTCTCCTCGCCTCACCTCGCCCCTCGCCTCTCCTCTTGCCTCTCCTCGCCTCGCCTCTCCTCGCCTCACCTCTCTCCTCTCCTCTCTCCTCGCCCTCACCTCACCTCTCTCTCTTGCCTCTCTCTCTCTCGCCTCTCCTCTTTCTCCTCTGCCTCTCCTCTCTCCTCAACTCGCCTCTCGCCTCACCTCACCTCCTCTGGCCTCTCCTCTCTCCTCGCCTCACCTCGCCCCTCGCCTCTCCTCTTGCCTCTCCTCGCCTCACCTCACCTCGCCTCACCTCCTCTCTCCTCTCCTCTCTCTCCTCGCCTCACCTCACCTCTCCTCTTGCCTCTCCTCTCTCCTCGCCTCACCTCGCATCTCCTCTTGCCTCTCCTCTCTCCTTTCTCTCTCTCTCGCCTCACCTCTCATCTTGCCTCTCTCACCTCGCCTAACCTCACCTCTCCTCGCCTCTCCTTGCCTCTCCTCTTGCCTCTCCTCTCTCCTCTCCTCGCCTCACCTCGCCCTCCCTCTCCTCTCCTCTCCTCGCCTCTCCTCTCCTCGCCTCTCCTCTCCTCTCCTCTCCTCGCCTCGCCTTTCCTCGCCTCACCTCTCCTCTCCTCTCCTCGCCTCTCCTCTCCTCTCTCCTCTCTCTCCTCGCCTCTCTCGCCTCGCCTCTCCTCCTCTCCTCACCTCGCCTCTCCTCGCCTCTCCTCTCCTCGCCTCACCTCTCCTCGCCTCACCTCTCTCGCCTCTCCTCGCCTCTCCTCTCCTCTCCTTCTCTCCTCTCCTCGCCTTTCCTCTCCTCGCCTCGCCTCTCCTCGCCTCGCCTCTCCTCGCCTCACCTCTCCTCGCCTCTCCTCTCCTCGCCTCTCCTCGCCTCACCCTCTCCTCGCCTCTCCTCTCCTCGCCTCTCCTCGCCTCTCCTCGCCTCACCTCCTCGCCTCGCCTCTCCTCGCCTCTCCTCTCCTCGCCTCTCCTCGCCTCTCCTCGCCTCTCCTCACCTCTCCTCGCCTCGCCTCTCCTCGCCTCGCCTCTCCTCGCCTCTCCTCTCCTCGCCTCTCCTCGCCTCTCCTCGCCTCACCTCTCCTCGCCTCGCCTCTCCTCGCCTCTCCTCTCCTCACCTCTCCTTGCCTCGCCTCTCCTCGCCTCTCCTCTCCTCGCCTCTCCTCGCCTCTCTCTCCTCGCCTCGCCTCTCCTCGTCTCTCCTCGCCTCTCCTCGCCTCTCCTCTCCTCGCCTCTCCTCCTCACCTCTCCTCGCCTCACCTCTCCTCGCTCTCTCTCTCCTCGCCTCTCCTCGCCTCTCCTCGCCTCTCCTCGCCTCACCTCTCCTCGCCTCGCCTCTCCTCGCCTCTCCTCTCCTCGCCTCTCCTCACCTCTCCTCGCCTCGCCTCTCCTCGCCTCTCCTCTCCTCGCCTCACCTCTCCTCTCCTCGCCTCTCCTCTCCTCGCCTCGCCTCTCCTCGCCTCTCCTCGCCTCTCCTCTCCTCGCCTCTCCTCACCTCACCTCTCCTCGCCTCTCCTCTCCTTGCCTCTCCTCTCCTCGCCTCTCCTCGCCTCTCCTCTCCTCGCCTCACCTCTCCTCGCCTCGCCTCTCCTCGCCTCTCCTCACCTCTCCTCTGGCCTCTCCTCTCTCCTCGCCTCACCTCGCCTCACCTCGCCCCTCGCCTCTCCTCTTGCCTCTCCTCGCCTCGCCTCACCTCGCCTCACCTCTCTCCTCTCCTCTCTCCTCGCCTCACCTCACCTCTCCTCTGGCCTCTCCTCTCTCCTCGCCTCACCTCGCCCCTCGCCTCTCCTCTTGCCTCTCCTCGCCTCACCTCACCTCGCCTCACCTCTCTCCTCTCCTCTCTCCTCGCCTCACCTCACCTCTCCTCTTGCCTCTCCTCTCTCCTCGCCTCACCTCGCATCTCCTCTTGCCTCTCCTCTCTCCTTTCCTCTCTCCTCGCCTCACCTCTCATCTTGCCTCTCCTCTCACCTCGCCTAACCTCACCTCTCCTCGCCTCTCCTTGCCTCTCCTCTTGCCTCTCCTCTCTCCTCTCCTCGCCTCACCTCGCCTCACCTCGCCCCTCCTCTCCTCTCCTCTCCTCGCCTCTCCTCTCCTCGCCTCTCCTCTCCTCTCCTCTCCTCGCCTCGCCTCTCCTCGCCTCGCCTCTCCTCGCCTCTCCTCTCTCCTCTCCTCTCCTCGCCTCTCCTCGCCTCTCCTCTCTCCTCTCCTCACCTCTCCTCTCCTCGCCTCTCCTCGCCTCTCCTCTCCTCGCCTCACCTCTCCTCGCCTCGCCTCTCCTCGCCTCTCCTCGCCTCTCCTCTCCTCTCCTCGCCTCGCCTCTCCTCGCCTCACCTCTCCTCGCCTCTCCTCGCCTCTCCTCGCCTCACCTCTCCTCGCCTCTCCTCTCCTCGCCTCTCCTCGCCTCTCCTCGCCTCACCTCTCCTCGCCTCGCCTCTCCTCGCCTCTCCTCTCCTCGCCTCTCCTCGCCTCACCTCTCCTCGCCTCTCCTCGCCTCTCCTCGCCTCTCCTCTCCTCACATCTCCTCGCCTCGCATCTCCTCGCCTCTCCTCTCCTCGCCTCTCCTCACCTCTCCTCGCCTCACCTCTCCTCGCCTCTCCTCTCCTCGCCTCTCCTCGCCTCTCCTCGCCTCTCCTCGCCTCACCTCTCCTCGCCTCGCCTCTCCTCGCCTCTCCTCTCCTCGCCTCTCCTCGCCTCTCCTCGCCTCTCCTCGCCTCACCTCTCCTCGCCTCTCCTCGCCTCTCCTCGCCTCTCCTCTCCTCGCCTCTCCTCTCCTCAGCTCTCCTCGCCTCGCCTCTCCTCTCCTCGCCTCTCCTCTCCTCGCCTCTCCTCGCCTCTCCTCGCCTCTCCTCTCCTCTCCTCGCCTCTCCTCTCCTCGCCTCTCCTCACCTCTCCTCACCTCTCCTCGCCTCACCTCTCCTCGCCTCTCCTCGCCTCTCCTCTCCTCGCCTCTCCTCTCCTCGCCTCTCCTCGCCTCTCCTCTCCTCGCCTCTCCTCTCCTCGCCTCTCCTCTCCTCGCCTCACCTCTCCTCGCCTCTCCTCGCCTCTCCTCGCCTCTCCTCGCCTCGCCTCTCCTCTCTCGCCTCGCCTCGCCTCTCCTCGCCTCTCCTGTCCTCGCCTCTCCTCGCCTCTCCTCACCTCTCCTCGCCTCACCTCTCCTCGCCTCTCCTCCCCTACTCCTCTCCTCGCCTCGCCTCGCCTCTCCTCGCCTCTCCTCGCCTCTCCTCTCCTCGCCTCTCCTCGCCTCTCCTCACCTCTCCTCACCTCTCCTCGCCTCACCTCTCCTCGCCTCTCCTCTCCTCGCCTCCTCGCCTCTCCTCTCCTCGCCTCTCCTCGCCTCTCCTCCTCGCCTCTCCTCTCCTCGCCTCACCTCTCCTCGCCTCGCCTCTCCTCGCCTCTCCTCGCCTCTCCTCGCCTCGCCTCGCCTCCTCGCCTCTCCTGTCCTCGCCTCTCCTCGCCTCTCCTCACCTCTCCTCGCCTCACCTCTCCTCGCCTCTCTCCTCCCTACTCCTCTCCTCGCCTCGCCTCGCCTCTCCTCGCCTCTCCTCGCCTCTCCTCTCCTCGCCTCTCCTCGCCCTCCTCTCCTCGCCTCACCTCTCCTCGCCTCGCCTCTCCTCTCCTCGCCTCTCCTCTCCTCGCCTCTCCTCTCCTCTCTCCTCTCCTCGTCTCTCCTCTCCTCACCTCTCCTCGCCTCACCTCTCCTCGCCTCTCCTCGCCTCTCCTCGCCTCTCCTCGCCTCTCTTCTCCTCACCTCTCCTCGCCTCACCTCTCCTCGCCTCTCCTCGCCTCTCCTCTCCTCGCCTCACCTCTCCTCGCCTCTCCTCTCCTCGCCTCACCTCTCCTCACCTCTCCTCGCCTCACCTCTCCTCGCCTCTCCTCGCCTCTCCTCGCCTCTCCTCTCCTCACCTCTCCTCTCCTCGCCTCTCCTCGCCTCTCCTCTCCCTCGCCTCACCTCTCCTCGCCTCTCCTCTCCTCGCCTCTCCTCGCCTCACCTCTCCTCGCCTCTCCTCTCCTCGCCTCGCCTCTCCTCGCCTCTCCTCTCCTCGCATCACCTCTCCCTCGCCTCTCCTCGCCTCACCTCTCCTCGCCTCTCCTCTCCTCACCTCTCTTCGCCTCTCCTCGCCTCACCTCTCCTCGCCTCTCATCTCCTCGCCTCACCTCTCCTCGCCTCTCCTCTCCTCGCCTCTCTCTCCTCGTCTCTCCTCTCCTCACCTCTCCTCGCCTCACCTCTCCTCGCCTCTCCTCGCCTCTCCTCGCCTCTCCTCGCCTCTCTTCTCCTCACCTCTCCTCGCCTCACCTCTCCTCGCCTCTCCTCGCCTCTCCTCTCCTCGCCTCACCTCTCCTCGCCTCTCCTCTCCTCGCCTCACCTCTCCTCACCTCTCCTCGCCTCACCTCTCCTCGCCTCTCCTCGCCTCTCCTCGCCTCTCCTCTCCTCACCTCTCCTCTCCTCGCCTCTCCTCGCCTCTCCTCTCCTCGCCTCACCTCTCCTCGCCTCTCCTCTCCTCGCCTCTCCTCGCCTCACCTCTCCTCGCCTCTCCTCTCCTCGCCTCGCCTCTCCTCGCCTCTCCTCTCCTCGCATCACCTCTCCTCGCCTCTCCTCGCCTCACCTCTCCTCGCCTCTCCTCTCCTCACCTCTCTTCGCCTCTCCTCGCCTCACCTCTCCTCGCCTCTCATCTCCTCGCCTCACCTCTCCTCGCCTCCTCTCCTCTCCTCTCCTCTCCTCTCCTCTCCTCTCCTCTCCTCTCCTCTCCTCTCCTCTCTCCTCGCCTCTCCTCTCCTCGCCTCTCCTCTCCTCTTGCCTCTCCTCGCCTACCCTCTCCTCTCCTCTCCTCTCCACTCTTCGCCTCCAAACCTTTTCTCTCCCTTCTTACTCCCCAGTGGTGGGATCTGAGGACATGTTTCCCTTATGACCGACACTATATATACACACAAAAGTATATGGACACCCCTTTAAATGAGTGGATTTGCCTATTTCAGCCACACCCGTTGCTGATGGGGAGTATAAAATGAAGGACACCGCCATGCAATCTCCATAGACAAACAATGGCAGTAGAATGGCCTTACTGAAGGGCTCAGTGACTTTCAACGTGGCACCGTCATAGGATGCCACCTTTCCAACAAGTCAGTTTGTCACATTTCTGTCCTGCTAGAGCTGCCCCGGTCAACTGTAAGTGCTGTTATTGTGAAGTGGAAACGTCTAGGAGCAACAACGGCTCAGTAACGAAGTGGTAGGCCACACAAGCTCACAGAACGGGATTGCCGAGTGCTGAAGCGTGTAGTGCGTAAAAATCTTCTGTCCTCGGTTGCAACGCTCACTGCCGACTTACAAACTGCCTCTGGAAGCAACGGCAGCACAATAACTGTTCATCGGGAGCTTTATAAAATGGGTTTCCATGGCCGAGCAGCAGCACACAAGCCTAAGATCACCATGCACAATGCCAAGCGTCGGCTGGAGTGGTGTAAAGCTCATCGTCATTGGACTCTGGAGCAGTGGAACTGCCTTCTCTGGAGTGATGAATCACACTTCACCATCTGTCAGTCTGATGGACAAATCTGGGTTTGGCGGATGCCAGGAGAACGCTACCTGCCCCAATGCATAATACCAACTGTAAAGTTTGGTGAAGGAGGAATAATGGCATGGGGCTGTTTCTCATGGTTCGGGCTAGGCCTCTTAGTTCCAGTGAAGGGAAATCTTAATGCTACAGCAGACAATGACATTCTAGACGATTCTGTGCTTCCAACTTTGTGGCAACAGTTTGGGGAAGACCCTTTCCTGTTTCAGTATGATAATGCCCCCTGTGCACAAAGCGAGGTCCATTCAGAAATGGTTTGTCGAGATCGATGTGGACTGAACAGATCCCTGACCTCAAACCAATTGAACATCTTTGGGATGAATTGGAACACCGACTGTGAGCCAGGCCTAATTGCCCAACATCAGTGCCAGACCTCACTAATGCTCTTGTGACTAAATGGAAGCAAGTCACTGCAGCAACGTTCCAACATCTAGTGGAAAGCCTTCCCAGAAGAGTGGAGGCTGTTATAGTAGCAATGTTCCAACATCTAGTGGAAAGCCTTCCCAGAAGAGTGGAGGCTGTTATAGCAACAATGTTCCAACATCTAGTGGAAAGCCTTCCCAGAAGAGTGGAGGCTGTTATAGCAGCAATGTTCCAACATCTAGTGGAAAGCCTTCCCAGAAGAGTGGAGGCTGTTATAGCAGCAATGTTCCAACATTTAGTGGAAAGCCTTCCCAGAAGAGCGGAGGCTGTTATAGCAGCAATGTTCCAACATCTAGTGGAAAGCCTTCCCAGAAGAGCGGAGGCTGTTATAGCAGCAATGTTCCAACATCTAGTGGAAAGCCTTCCCAGAAGAGTGGAGGCTGTTATAGCAGCAATGTTCTAACATCTAGTGGAAAGCCTTCCCAGAAGAGTGGAGGCTGTTATAGCAGCAATGTTCCAACATCTAGTGGAAAGCCTTCCCAGAAGAGTGGAGGCTGTTATAGCAGCAATGTTCCAATATCTAGTGGAAAGCCTTCCCAGAAGAATGGAGGCTGTTATAGCAGCAACGTTCCAACATCTAGTGGAAAGCCTTCCCAGAAGAGTGGAGGCTGTTATAGCAGCAACGTTCCAACATCTAGTGGAAAGCCTTCCCAGAAGAGTGGAGGCTGTTATAGCAGCAATGTTCCAACATCTAGTGGAAAGCCTTCCCAGAAGAGCGGAGGCTGTTATAGCAGCAAAGGGGAGACCATCACAGTCAATGCTAATTCCTCTATGTATCTTAGGGAAAGTGAATATAATTTCTCATCCTTCAGTCATTTTTCAAGTTGAATGCCAGTGCATTGTGGATGTTTGAGATGTTTAGGGAACTGAATTATTATCCATGTTGCTTTAAAGTTTAGT
Source organism: Oncorhynchus nerka (assembly GCF_034236695.1). NCBI lineage: Eukaryota > Metazoa > Chordata > Actinopteri > Salmoniformes > Salmonidae > Oncorhynchus > Oncorhynchus nerka. Next base: position 97,084,536 of record NC_088410.1, on the reverse strand, counting down.
TATGTTATGCCCTGAAGACATCCCTTCCTTCCTCTGTCTCTCTCTTTCTCTCTCTATTGGCCTCTCTCTTTCTCTAATGGTCCCACCCTCTCTCTCTCCCTCTCCCTCCCCCCTTCTAGATGAACAAGAGACGTCTGGTTTAATCATCTACACGGTGGAGCTGAAGAGATATGGAGGCCCGCTGGGGATCACCATCTCAGGCACGGAGGAGCCCTTTGACCCCATCGTCATCTCTGGCCTCACCAAGCGGGGCCTGGCTGAAAGGTGAGACCCGGGGATCCTGGAACCTAGCTGCCTTGGCCAGTGTTTTTTTCCCCTGACTGTGGGGTTAGAGCCGACCTGTCCTTCTGTATCCCCTACCCATCCGGCCAAGAGGAGGCTGGTTCAGAGGCGAGAAAAAAGAGGGACAGAGGATATGGGGAAAGGGAGGAGGGAGGAGGGGAAAGGGGAGAGGGAGGAGGGGAACGGGGAGAGGGAGGAGGGAGGAGGACAGGGATAAAGAGAACAGAGTGAATGTCATCGTTATTTTTTGGCCTCACGAAGAAGAGTAATGGCTGAGACTCACTAGTTCCAGACAGGTACTCTAGACCCAGGGACCCAGGCATCTGGCCTACCCCACAAAGGCCTCTGACCGTGGGGCTAGAGCCAACCCGTCTATCCTTGTCGGCCCTGGTACTCTTCATACCCTTTTTCTTCAAAGTATTTTCAGAAAAGGGTCGAGTAGGGAGGATGTGAGGAATCAAGGAAAGACGACTTGAGAAAGAGACCCAGTGTCGGTAAGGGCAGGAGGGGGCACTAGCCCCACGTTCAGGGGCCCTCTCCCCCTCTCTCTCCTCTCTCTCCCTCTCCCCCTCTCTCTCGCTTCTCTCTCTCCTCTCTCCCCCTCTCTCTCCTCTCTCTCCCTCTCCCCCCTCTCTCGCTTCTCTCTCTGTGCCCAATCTCTCTTCTCTCTCCCCCTCTCTCTCCCCTCTCCCCTCTCTCTCTGCCCAATCTCTCTCCTCTCTCCCCCCTCTCTCTCTCTCCAATCTCTCTCCCCATCTCTCTCTTTCCAATCTCTCCCCCGCTCCCCCTCTCTCTCTCTCTCCCCCTTTCTCTTTCTCTCCTCTCTCCCCCTCTCTCTCCTCTCTCCCCTCTCTCTCCTCTCTCCCCCTCTCACTCTGCCTAATGTTTCTCCTCTCTCCCCTCTCTCTCTGCCCAATCTCTCCTCTCTCCCCCTTTCTCTTTCTCTCCTCTCTCCCCCTCTCTCTCCTCTCTCCCCCTCTCACTCTGCCTAATGTTTCTCCTCTCTCCCCTCTCTCTCTGCCCAATCTCTCCTCTCTCCCCTCTCTCTCCCCTCTCCCCCTCTAATCAATAAGGGGTTTTGCATTCTATAGAATGCATAGTGTGTGGTCCCTCATCAATCAACACACAATACCCCATAATGACAAAGCAAAAACTGTTTTAATTTTTCTTTTATATAATATTTACATAAGTATTCAGACCCTTTACTCAGTACTTTGTTGAAGCACCTTGTGCAGCAATTCCAGCCTCGTGTCTTCTTGGGTATGACGCTACAAGCTTGACACACCTGTATTTGGGGAGTTTCTCCCATTCTTCTCTGCAGATCCTCTCAAGCTCTGTCAGGTTGGATGGGGAGTGTTGCTGCACCGCTATTTTCAGGTCTCTCCAGAGATGTTTGATCAGGTTCAAGTCCGGGCTCTGGCTGGGACACTCAAGGACATTCAGAGACTTGTCAAGAAGCCACTCCTGCGTTGTCTTGGCTGTGTGCTTAGGGTCGTTGTTCTGTTGGAAGGTGAACCTTCGCCCCAGTCTGAGGTCCTGAGCGCTCTGGAGCAGGTTTTCATCAAGGATCTCTCTGTACTTTGCTCCGTTTATCTTTTCCTCGATGCTGACTATTCTCCCAGTCCCTGAACTCCAATCAACTTGTAGAAACATCTCAAGGATGATCAATGGAAACAGGATGCACCTGAGTTCAATTTCGAGTCTTATAGCAAAGGGTCTGAATACTTATGGAAATAAGGTATTTATTTATTTTAAATATACATTTGCAAAAAATGTCTAAAAACCTGTTTTAGCTTTGTCATTATGGGTATTGTGTGTAGATTAGAAACAAATATAACAAATATAAATTAATGAATTTTAGAATAAGTCTGTGATGTAACAAAATGTGGAAATAGGGATCTGAATACTTTCGGAATTCACTGTTGTTGCCTTGGTAACCAAACAAACAGTCTAGCTAGTTTAGCTAACCAAACCCCTTAGACCCTTAGCCGTAGTAAATTGACGATATACCACACCTCTTCTGGCCTTAATTTATTAACTAAACCTTCTATTTGAAATATTTTTAAAAGCTTTGCTTGATTGAGTTTCTCTGGTGCAATGGAACTGATAGAATAGTACCAAAAGTGCAAATCCCACCCATCTTGCTTTCCAGACAGGATCAATCAAACACTCAAAAGTATTTGAGGTCATTTTGGTATGCTGTAGTATTTGTTTTCATTCCTATGATATCAAAATGTGACTTTAAAGGGGCTTAAATCAATTTTTTTGGACTGCTAAATTAATCATATATACCCATTGATTCTTTAAGAATATATATACCTTATAAATACCTCATGAGCTCAGTTCAACTGTCATACCCCATCAGAACCCAAAATATAAGCTTGATTTTCTCCAGTGTCTGTAAACAAAATCAATGCAAACAAAAACTATTACTTCAAAAAACATGTTGATCTCCTGGATGGTGGGCCCTTGCATCCATGGCTCTGTCTATGACTTTTAGAGTGGTGGTATTTCTCCAGCTCCACCACTCGGATGTTTACCACAGCAAGTGGCCGGGGTAAGGCTTTGTTATTGTCTCAGACCAATTGGCTTCACCTATTATGCATTTCTACTGCTGTTATATAAACATCTCATGTTTTTAAACGTGTTCTATGTGTTGGGTGGGTTAAGCAGGAATCATGGAAAATCTAAATGAGCTTAAAATAGATTTTCTCTCTCTCATCTATCTCTTATGTTTATCTTAGAATGACCCGTCTTATTTCTCAGCCACTATTATATTCCATGGAATACTGGCATATTACTGCCGTCTGGTGTAAACGGGGCCTGTTGTCTTCCTCTGTAGGACCGGAGCAATCCATGTGGGAGACCGTATCCTGGCTATCAACAGTGTCAGTCTGAAGGGCAAGCCGCTCAGCGAGGCCATTCACCTGCTACAAATGGCCGGGGAGACGGTCACACTCAAGATCAAGAAACAGGTCGACAGTAAGTGTTCAGAAAATCAATCAATCAAGTTTCAAATCAAATCAATCAAATCTTTTACAGTTACCCGGGCCTAGACCCCAAAGAGAAAGCAGAAAGAGTGCAGTAACCACAACATGGGACTGAAGAAACAGATGTATGTGTTGTATAGTTATCAATATGTGTCTGTCTTCCTTAGGTGTCACTCTGCACCTACCCAAATCAGGTGTATGTTTCCCTTTCCCAAGGATATCATGGGAGCTGCGAGAGTACAGACATCTGAGACGTAACCAGCCATTTGTAGTTTGACATTTAAATATACTAACAACTAGATGAAACCAGGCAAGCTGTGTGAGTTTGCTACAGAGTTCTGCTGGTAGCTTCCCTCTGATTCTGTGCTGCTGCTCTGGGATCCTCTCTGTCTCCTCTGTCCAGGCTTCAGCTCAGATACATACTGCTTGTTGTCTTAGAGAATCCTATAACAGGTTTATGTGGTTCTAAGGTTTTCCTCCCCATAAAACCAGCAAAACATCATAATGTACAACAAAAGGGTGTCACGCCTTGACGGAGCCTTCTGAGGCGATCCACGGTCCGGAGTCCCCGACGATCATCCCGCACCAGAGGCGCCACCGTAGTTGGCGGAGCCACGAGCGGAGCGGGGTCTGCGTTCCGCACCTGAACCGCCACCGAGGGTAGATGCCCACCCGGACCCTCCCCTCTAGGTTCAGGTTTGCGGCCAGACTCCGCACCTTTGGGGGGGGGGGGGTACTATCACACCTTGACCTTAGAGATCCTTTTTATTCTCTATTTGTTTAGGTTAGGGTGTGACTAGGGTGGGCAATCTATGTTTTCTATTTCTTTGCTGGCCTGGTATGGTTCCCAATCAGAGGCAGCTGTCTATCGTTGTCTCTGATTGGGGATCATACTTAGGCAGCCTTATTTCCACCTGTAGTTTGTGGGATCTTGTTTTTGGTGCTGTGCTGTTTATCCCTACTAGACGTTACGTTTCGTTTTGTGTTTGTTGTTTTTTCGGTGTTCATTTAATAAATTGTACGCCTACCACGCTGCACCTTGGTCCGATCCTTCACATCGACAATCGTAACAAAGGGAAATATAACTATACTTCTTTTTGTTTTTGTGCTAGGTCACTTTGATACTGTCTCTGATGACCTGCACTGTGCTTAAAACTTGTTGAGAATAGGGGGCAGTAATTTCGCTTTGGATAAATTGCGTGCCCATAGTGAACTGCATCCTACTCTGTCCTAGATTGCTAATATATGCATATTATTATTACTATTGGACAGAAAACACTCTGAAGTTTCTAAAACTGTTTGAATTATGTCTGTGAGTATAACAGAACTCTTAGGGCAGGCAATCTCGGTCACTTTGATCCTGTCTCTGATGACCTGCGCTGTGTTTAACTAACGTTATCTGCTCGGAAATTAGTATCATCAAAAATGTCAACAACAAAAAAATAGTTAATGCTGCCATGCTTTTCACCCAAACATAGAAAAGGTACCTGGAGTATCCTTTAGGGGTTCATCAAATTGAAACTCTGGGGGGGGAACCCCTATAAGTTATTCACAGCATCCCTTTTAATGGATCCTCTAAGAACCTTTTGAAGAACCATTTGTGGGTCATTTTTTAACTACCCCCCCCTCCCTATTATTATATTTATTATTGTTAATAATACGCATTACAATAACACAATATTTTAGTTCTCAGTATATATGATGATTTTAGTGGCAAAGCAGAATAAATACATCTAAATATGAGGTATATGAGAACCCCAAGTTCAATGGGTATAACCTCTGGCGTGTTTGAGTACATAATGTACTGTGTATTTGAGATTCATAATGTACTGTGTATTTGAGATTCATAATCTACTGTGTATTTGAGATTCATAATCTACTGTGTATTTGAGATACATATTTGACCCAGGTTTGATATTTTCCTCCCACCCTTCGACGTCTCGTATGAGAACATAGTTTGCAACTTAGCAGCGTCCCAAATCGCACCCTATTCCCTACCTAGTACACTACTTTAGACCCTATTCCCTACACAGTGCACTACTTTAGACCAGAGCCCTATAGAACCCTATTCCCTACATAGTGCACTACTTTAGACCAGAGCCCTATGGCACCCTATTCCCTACATAGTGCACTACTTTAGACCAGAGCCCTATGGCACCCTATTCCCTACATAGTGCACTACTTTAGACCCTATCCCCTCCATCATACACTCTTTTAGACCAGAGCCCTATGGCACCCTATTCCCTACATAGTGCACTACTTTAGACCCCATTCCCTACATAGTACACTACTTTAGACCAGAACCCTATGGCACCCTATTCCCTACATAGTACACTACTTTAGACCAGAACCCTATGGCACCCTATTCCCTACATAGTACACTACTTTAGACCAGAACCCTATGGCACCCTATTCCCTACATAGCACACTCCTGTTAAACATAGGCCATGTGCCCCGACAACACGCAGAGACCCTGAACAGATGCTCCTCTACTTCCTCCTTCCAGTGGCAGACGAGAAGAAGAAGGATGGAGAGATGGAGAATGATTTGAGTGACACGGAGGACGTGTCGGACATGACAGACTCTCAGAAGACCAACAAGCTGTCAGAGATCTACTCCACCACCATACCCAGTGTGGACTCTACCATGGAGTCCTGGGACGGATCCGGCATCGACGCTGGCTACGGAAGCCAAGGTAAAGACTAGTGGTAGACATGGTGAGACCAGGGTTAGGGTTGTGGTTAGAGGTAATGATAGGTCTACGCTTGGTGTATCACCATGTCCTGGGACGTGTCCTGCATCGATGCGGGCTACGGAAGCCAAGGTAAAGACTAGTGGTAGACATGGTGAGACCAGGGTTAGGGTTGTGGTTAGAGGTAATGATAGGTCTACGCTTGGTGTATCACCATGTCCTGTGACGTCTCCTGCATTGATGCGGGCTACGGAAGCCAAGGTTTGACCCCACAGGGCAGCATAGACTCTATGGTGGTATAGTTGATATGTCTATGGTGTTATAGTTGATATGACTATGGTGTTATAGTTGATATGTCTATGGTGTTATAGTTGATATGTCTATGGTTCTATAGTTGATATAATCTATGGTGTTATAGTTTATATAATCTATGGTTCTATAGTTGATATAATCTATGGTTCTATAGTTGATATAATCTATGGTTCTATAGTTGATATGTCTATGGTTCTATAGTTGATATGTCTATGGTGTTATAGTTGATATGTCTATGGTGGTATAGTTGATATAATCTATGGTTCTATAGTTGATATAATCTATGGTTCTATAGTTGATATAATCTATGGTTCTATAGTTGATATAATCTATGGTTCTATAGTTGATATAATCTATGGTTCTATAGTTGATATAATCTATGGTTCTATAGTTGATATAATCTATGGTGTTATAGTTGATATGTCTATGGTTCTATAGTTGATATAATCTATGGTGTTATAGTTGATATAATCTATGGTTCTATAGTTGATATGTCTATGGTTCTATAGTTGATATGTCTATGGTGTTATAGTTGATATGTCTATGGTGGTATAGTTGATATGTCTATGGTTCTATAGTTGATATGTCTATGGTTCTATAGTTGATATGTCTATGGTGTTATAGTTGATATGTCTATGGTGGTATAGTTGATATGTCTATGGTTCTATAGTTGATATGTCCATGGTGTTATAGTTGATATGTCCATGGTGTTATAGTTGATATGTCCATGGTGGCATAGTTGATATGTCTATGGTGTTATAGTTGATATGTCTATGGTGGTATAGTTGATATGTCTATGGTTCTATAGTTGATATGTCTATGGTGGTATAGTTGATATGTCTATGGTGTTATAGTTGATATGTCTATGGTGTTATAGTTGATATGTCTATGGTGTTATAGTTGATATGTCTTTGGTTCTATAGTTGATATGTCTATGGTTCTATAGTTGATGTACCTGAAACCCCACCTCTTTCAGGAATACCTAGGATAGGATAAAGTAATCCTTCTCACCCCCCTTAAAAGATGTAGATGCACTATTGTAAAGTGGCTGTTCCACTGGATGTCATAAGGTGAACGCACCAATTTGTAAGTCGCTCTGGATAAGAGCGTCTGCTAAATGACTTAAATGTAAATGTAAATGTATTCTATGGTTCTATAGTTGATATAATCTATGGTTCTATAATTGATGTAATCTATGGTTCTATGGTTGATATGTCTATGGTTCTATAGTTGATATAATCTATGGTTCTATACTTGATATAATCTATGGTTCTATAGTTGATGTAATCTATGGTTCTATAGTTGATGTAATCTATGGTTCTATAGTTGATATAATCTATGGTTCTATAGTTGATATAATCTATGGTTCTATAGTTGATATAATCTATGGTTCTATAGTTGATATAATCTATGGTTCTATCGTTGATATAATCTATGGTTCTATAGTTGATATAATCTATGGTTCTATCGTTGATATAATCTATGGTTCTATAGTTGATATATCTATGGTGTTATAGTTGATATAATCTATGGTTCTATCGTTGATATAATCTATGGTTCTATCGTTGATATAATCTATGGTTCTATAGTTGATATAATCTATGGTTCTATCGTTGATATAATCTATGGTTCTATAGTTGATATATCTATGGTGTTATAGTTGATGTAATCTATGGTTCTATCGTTGATATAATCTATGGTTCTATCGTTGATATAATCTATGGTTCTATAGTTGATATATCTATGGTGTTATAGTTGATGTAATCTATGGTTCTATCGTTGATATAATCTATGGTTCTATAGTTGATATATCTATGGAGTTATAGTTGATATAATCTATGGTTCTACAGTTGATATATCTATGGTTCTATAGTTGATATATCTATGGTGTTATAGTTGATATAATCTATGGTTCTATAGTTGATATAATCTATGGTTCTATAGTTGATATAATCTATGGTTCTATAGTTGATGTAATCTATGGTTCTATTGTTGATATAATCTATGGTGATATAATCAAATCAAATCAAATCAAATCAAATTGTATTTGTCACATACACATGGTTAGCAGATGTTAATGCGAGTGTAGCGAAATGCTTGTGCTTCTAGTTCCGACAATGCAGTGATAACCAACAAGTAATCTAACTAACAATTCCAAAACTACTGTCTTATACACAGTGTAAGGGGATAAGGAATATGTACATAAGGATATATGAATGAGTGATGGTACAGAGCAGCATACAGTAGATGGTATCGAGTACAGTATATACATATGAGATGAGTATGTAGACAAAGTAAACAAAGTGGCATAGTTAAAGTGGCTAGTGACATAAGAATGCAGTCGATGATCTAGAGTACAGTATATACATATGCATATGAGATGAATAATGTAGGGTAAGTAACATTATATAAGGTAGCATTGTTTAAAGTGGCTAGTGATATATTTACATCATTTCCCATCAATTCCCATTATTAAAGTGGCTGGAGTTGGGTCAGTGTCAATGACAGTGTGTTGGCAGCAGCCACTCAATGTTAGTGGTGGCTGTTTAACAGTCTGATGGCCTTGAGATAGAAGCTGTTTTTCAGTCTCTCGGTCCCAGCTTTGATGCACCTGTACTGACCTCGCCTTCTGGATGATAGCGGGGTGAACAGGCAGTGGTTCGGGTGGTTGATGTCCTTGATGATCTTTATGGCCTTCCTGTAACATCGGGTGGTGTAGGTGTCCTGGAGGGCAGGTAGTTTGCCCCGGTGATGCGTTGTGCAGACCTCACTACCCTCTGGAGAGCCTTACGGTTGAGGGAGGAGCAGTTGCCGTACCAGGCGGTGATACAGCCCGCCAGGATGCTCTCGATTGTGCATCTGTAGAAGTTTGTGAGTGCTTTTGGTGACAAGCCGAATTTCTTCAGCCTCCTGAGGTTGAAGAGGCGCTGCTGCGCCTTCTTCACGACGCTGTCAGTGTGAGTGGACCAATTCAGTTTGTCTGTGATGTGTATGCCGAGGAACTTAAAACTTGCTACCCTCTCCACTACTGATCCATCGATGTGGATAGGGGGGTGTTCCCTCTGCTGTTTCCTGAAGTCCACAATCATCTCCTTAGTTTTGTTGACGTTGAGTGTGAGGTTATTTTCCTGACACCACACTCCGAGGGCCCTCACCTCCTCCCTGTAGGCCGTCTCGTCGTTGTTGGTAATCAAGCCTACCACTGTTGTGTCGTCCGCAAACTTATAGTTGATATATCTATGGTGATTTAGTTGATATAATCTATGGTTCTATAGTTGATATAATCTATGGTTCTATAGTTGATGTAATCTATGGTTCTATAGTTGATATAATCTATGGTGATATAGTTGATATATCTATGGTGATATAGTTGATATATCTATGGTGATTTAGTTGATATATCTATGGTGTTATAGTTGATATAATCTATGGTTCTATAGTTGATATAATCTATGGTTCTATAGTTGATATAATCTATGGTGATATAGTTGATATATCTATGGTGATATAGTTGATATAATCTATGGTTCTATAGTTGATATGATCTATGGTTCTATAGTTTATGTATTCTATGGTTCTATAGTTGATATAATCTATGGTTCTATAGTTGATATAATCTATGGTTCTATAGTTGATATAATCTATGGTGATATAGTTGATATATCTATGGTGATATAGTTGATATAATCTATGGTTCTATAGTTGATGTAATCTATGGTGATATAGTTGATATATCTATGGTGATATAGTTGATATAATCTATGGTTCTATAGTTGATATGATCTATGGTTCTATAGTTTATGTATTCTATGGTTCTATAGTTGATATAATCTATGGTTCTATAGTTGATATAATCTATGGTTCTATAGTTGATATAATCTATGGTTCTATAGTTGATATAATCTATGGTTCTATAGTTGATATATCTATGGTGATATAGTTGATATAATCTATGGTTCTATAGTTGATGTAATCTATGGTGATATAGTTGATATATCTATGGTTCTATAGTTGATATGATCTATGGTTCTATAGTTGATATAATCTATGGTTCTATAGTTGATATAATCTATGGTTCTATAGTTGATATAATCTATGGTGATATAGTTGATATATCTATGGTGATATAGTTGATATAATCTATGGTTCTATAGTTGATATAATCTATGGTTCTATAGTTGATGTAATCTATGGTGATATAGTTGATATATCTATGGTGATATAGTTGATATAATCTATGGTTCTATAGTTGATATGATCTATGGTTCTATAGTTTATGTATTCTATGGTTCTATAGTTGATATAATCTATGGTTCTATAGTTGATATAATCTATGGTTCTATAGTTGATATATCTATGGTGATATAGTTGATATAATCTATGGTTCTATAGTTGATATAATCTATGGTTCTATAGTTGATGTAATCTATGGTAATATAGTTTATGTGTCCTTATCCAACACTTTGTCATGGTTCTTCCAGCCCAATATACACAAGTGATTGTAATGGACCTGTCACTCTAAATTATCCTTTTTATTCTACCTTTTTATTCTACCTAACCCCCTTTCTCCCTCACTTCCCACCCTCACCTCCACCAACACCCCTTCTGCAGGGCCCTACAACCCCCAGGCGGCAGGCATCGCCCTGCACCCCCATGAGTGGAGGAGTGCCAGGCAGAGGACCAGCCCCCCACCCCCGGGCCGCCGTAGTAACAACTACCCTTTCAGTGACGGGGGCTTCAGTGAAGACGACTGGGACAAACCGTCAGGGTAAGACTGTGGAGACCTCATGCCAAACGTCTCACCCCTCTTTGTATACTGTCTCACTGTGGAGACCTCATGCCAAACGTCTCACCCCTCTTTGTATACTGTCTCACTGTGGAGACCTCATGCCAAACGTCTCACCCCTCTTTGTATACTGTCTCACTTGTGGAGACCACCTGTACGGTGTACATTTTAGGACACCCCTCGAGCCTCATGCCAAACATCTCACCCCTCCTTGTATACTGTCTCACTTGTGGAGACCACCTGCACGGTGTACATTTTAGGACACCCCTCGAGCCTCATGCGAAACATCTCACCCCCTCCTTGTATACTGTCTCACTGTGAACACTGTAGAGGGCGCAGGACCTGTAGGTGCTATGTGCTGTACGTCTCATATAAGCCTTCAGAGTAACACTCACTGAGGAGAGAGGCCACATAGAAGAGCGAGGGCTTTACAGGTTGCTCTTACGGTTGCAAAAAATCCTCTGTGCCTTCCCCCGAACATTCCCAGGTTTTCCAGACATCCTGGTTAGAAGAATGGTGGAATCAAGAGGAAAATCTGGAAATAAATCTGGAATATGCCAACCGGGATTTCTAGAAAACCTTGGAATTCTAGTAAAATTGCCGGAAGTTTTGCAGGTTGTAACAATGGCAGGTACTTGAACAGTTAGAACAATGACAGGTACTTGAACAGTTAGAACAATGACAGGTACTTGAACAGTTATAACAATGGCAGGTACTTGAACAGTTAGAACAATGACAGGTACTTGAACAGTTACAACAATGACAGGTACTTGAACAGTTAGAACAATGGCAGGTACTTGAACAGTTACAACAATGACAGGTACTTGAACAGTTAGAACAATGGCAGGTACTTGAACAGTTACAACAATGCCAGGTACTTGAACAGTTAGAACAATGACAGGTACTTGAACAGTTACAGCAATGGCAGGTAATTGAACAGTTACAACAATGGCAGGTACTTGAACAGTTACAACAATGGCAGGTACTTGAACAGTTAGAACAATGACAGGTACTTGAACAGTTACAACAATGACAGGTACTTGAACAGTTAGAACAATGACAGGTACTTGAACAGTTAGAACAATGACAGGTACTTGAACAGTTACAACAATGACAGGTACTTGAACAGTTAGAACAATGACAGGTACTTGAACAGTTAGAACAATGACAGGTACTTGAACAGTTAGAACAATGGCAGGTACTTGAACAGTTAGAACAATGACAGGTACTTGAACAGTTAGAACAATGACAGGTACTTGAACAGCTACAACAATGGCAGGTACTTGAACAGTTACAACAATGGCAGGTACTTGAACAGTTAGAACAATGACAGGTACTTGAACAGTTACAACAATGACAGGTACTTGAACAGTTACAACAATGGCAGGTACTTGAACAGCTACAACAATGGCAGGCACCATAACAGTATGCAGTCTTTGTAGGTTGCTACAATGGGAACCTCATGATCATACCGAAACTTTGCAGGTTGCAACAATAGGAAATTCAATGACAGTATCTGATATTTGCAGGTTGCAACAACTGAACTATTATTTTTTATAATTTATAGACAGGGGTTTGTGCTGTGCAACCCTCGTGACAGCACAGTGGGGTTCACAGCTTTTAAACTCTAACGAAGGCAGCTTGCTGTCGAAATGGTGGTATTTATGAAATGTAGAACTATTGTTTCTGATAGTGTGCAGCTTTTCGTTTCACAGTAATTGGTTCACACAGCAATGGGTTCACATAGCAATTGGTTCACACAGAAATTGGTTCACACAGCAATGGGGTTCACACAGCAATTGGTTCACACAGCAAAGGAGTCACACAGCAAAGGGGTTCACACAGCAAAGGGGTTCACAGAGCAATTGGTTCACACAGCAATTGGTTCACACAGCAAAGGAGTCACACAGCAAAGGAGTCACACAGCAAAGGGTTCACAGAGCCACAAAAGGGCATGTCTGTTTTTTGCCTCTAGCCGTGTGACCTCAGAGCAGCTTGTGATGACACCATCACTAAACATCTTGAGTGATTCATGAGTCAGGAACTGTAACTGCCATCCCATGTTACGTTAAATAGAATGTCATCATCCTCCAATGATCACTGAGCGATGGAGGCGTCAACAAAGATGTCTGTCACTCACCTTCAGGGAGAAATCACTGGAACCCCTTAACAGTACCAGTTATTTGCAGGTTTCAAAAATGAACTACAAAGACTCATGAGCTCAGAATTACTATGACTTGGTGTTTCATGTTAGTCCACAAAGTCCTGTGTAACCCTCATAACATCAGACACACCTAAAGCTAGATTCACAGATGAGTTTTTTTTAAAGTTATGTAATTGTTTCTAGACATAATGGGGGTGTGGCCTGCCCAGGGGTGAAAGTAGATCTAATATCTTACCAGTACACGACACCCAAGTGCATGCAGAATTTTTATATTTTTTAATAGCTTAGGTGTTGAAATCATAGAATTCCATATAGATCCGTATGAATTTAATATACGCTGTTTATGGACCTAGAAGCCTGGGGGGGGTGAAATCATAGAATTCCATATAGATCCGCATTAATTTAATATACGCTGTTTATGGACCTAGAAGCCTGGGGGGTGAAATCATAGAATTCCATATAGATCCGTATGAATTTAATATACGCTGTTTATGGACCTAGTAGCCTAGGAGGTGAAATCATAGAATTCCATATAGATCCGTATTAATTTAATATACGCTGTTAATGGACCTAGTAGCCTGGGGGGGAAATCATAGAATTCCATATAGATCCGTATTAATTTAACGTATGATGTTTATGGACCTAGTAGCCTGGGGGGGGGGGGGGTGAAATCATAGAATTCCATATAGATCCGTATGAATTTAATATACGCTGTTTATGGACCTAGTAGCCTGGGTGTTGAAATCATAGAATTCCATATAGATCCGTATTAATTTAATATACGCTGTTTATGGACCTAATAGCCTGGGGGTGAAATCATAGAATTCCATATAGATCCGTATAAATGTAATGTATGATGTTTATGGACCTAGTAGCCTAGGGGGGGGGTGAAATCATAGAATTCCATATAGATCCGTATTAATTTAACGTATGATGTTTATGGACCTGTAACATGTAGTATCCATATTAAATCTATGTTGTATTATCCATATAAAATCTATGTTGTAGTATCCATATAAAATCTATGGTGTATTATCCATATAAAATCTATGTTGTATTATCCATATAAAATCTATGGTGTATTATCCATATAAAATCTATGGTGTAGTATCCATATAAAATCTATGTTGTAGTATCCATATTAAATCTATGTTGTAGTATCTATATAAAATCGGCCTACGAAAAGGGGAGACACAAATACCATCTGACCGTCCATCTGACCTGGAGGAGGTAATGATTGTCCAAAAACAAACACAAGTGGTACAGACCAAAGGACAAGGACAGTGAATATGTACACTGACCAGGGATATGGCCAATGTTCTCCGCTGGTGCCTTTAAGATAGGCCAATAAGATAGGCCAATAAGATAGGCCAATAAGATAGGCCAATAAGATAGGCTAATAAGATAGGCCAATAAGATAGGCCAATAAGATAGGCCAGGCTAATAAGATAGGCCAATAAGATAGGCTAATAAGATAGGCCAATAAGATAGGCCAATAAGATAGGCCAATAAGATAGGCCAATAAGATAGGCCAATAAGATAGGCCAATAAGATAGGCCAATAAGATAATAAGATAATAAGCTAATTGGACAGATTGGAGTTTTGTTTTTCATTGTCATCTCTTTACAGCAATAGCCATTTGCTTTCCAAACTGTTTTTCCGCAATTGTATTATTAAATATTGTGATACGCCTGGCAGGGGTCTCTTCTTTTCACTGACAAGCGCAACTCAACTATCATCTATATGGCATATGAATAAGAACACCTCCTCCCAGCTGCCCACTGCACTGAAGATAGGAAACACTGTCACCACTGATAAATCCACCATAATTGAGAATTTCAATAAGCATTTTTCTACGGCTGGCCATGCTTTCCACCTGGCAACTCCTACCCCGGTCAACAGCACTGCACCCCCAACAGCAACTCGCCCAAGCCTTCCCCATTTCTCCTTCTCCCAAATCCATTCAGCTGAAGTTCTGAAAGAGCTGAAAAATCTGGACCCCTACAAATCAGCCGGGCTAGACAATCTGGACCCTTTCTTTCTAAAATTATCTGCCGAAATTGTTGCCACCCCTATTACTAGCCTGTTCAACCTCTCTTTCGTGTCATCTGAGATTCCCAAAGATTGGAAAGCAGCTGCGGTCATCCCCCTCTTCAAAGGGGGGACACTCTTGACCCAAACTGTTACAGACCTATATCTATCCTACCATGCCTTTCTAAGGTCTTGAAAGCCAAGTCAACAAACAGATTACCGACCATTTCGAATCTCACCATACCTTCTCTGCTATGCAATCTGGTTTCAGAGCTGGTCATGGGTGCACCTCAGCCACGCTCAAGGTCCTAAACGATATCTTAACCGCCATCGATAAGAAACATTACTGTGCAGCCGTATTCATTGATCTGGCCAAGGCTTTCGACTCTGTCAACCACCGCATCCTCATCGGCAGACTCGACAGCCTTGGTTTCTCAAATGATTGCCTCGCCTGGTTCACCAACTACTTCTCTGATAGAGTTCAGTGTGTCAAATCGGAGGGTCTGCTGTCCGGACCTCTGGCAGTCTCTATGGGGGTGCCACAGGGTTCAATTATTGGACCGACTCTCTTCTCTGTATACATCAATGAGGTCGCTCTTGCTGCTGGTGAGTCTCTGATCCACCTCTACGCAGACGACACCATTCTGTATACTTCCGGCCCTTCTTTGGACACTGTGTTAACAACCCTCCAGGCAAGCTTCAATGCCATACAACTCTCCTTCCGTGGCCTCCAATTGCTCTTAAATACAAGTAAAACTAAATGCATGCTCTTCAACCGATCGCTACCTGCACCTACCCGCCTGTCCAACATCACTACTCTGGACGGCTCTGACTTAGAATACGTGGACAACTACAAATACTTAGGTGTCTGGTTAGACTGTAAACTCTCCTTCCAGACCCATATCAAACATCTCCAATCCAAAGTTAAATCTAGAATTGGCTTCCTATTTCGCAACAAAGCATCCTTCACTCATGCTGCCAAACATACCCTTGTAAAATTGACCATCCTACCAATCCTCGGCTTTGGCGATGTCATTTACAAAATAGCCTCCAATACCCTACTCAACAAATTGGATGCAGTCTATCACAGTGCAATCCGTTTTGTCACCAAAGCCCCATATACTACCCACCATTGCGACCTGTACGCTCTCGTTGGCTGGCCCTCGCTTCATACTCGTCGCCAAACCCACTGGCTCCATGTCATCTACAAGACCCTGCTAGGTAAAGTCCCCCCTTATCTCAGCTTGCTGGTCACCATAGCATCTCCCACCTGTAGCACACGCTCCAGCAGGTATATCTCTCTAGTCACCCCCAAAACCAATTCTTTCTTTGGCCGCCTCTCCTTCCAGTTCTCTGCTGCCAATGACTGGAACGAACTACAAAAATCTCTTAAATTGGAAACACTTATCTCCCTCACTAGCTTTAAGCACCAACTGTCAGAGCATCTTACAGATTACTGCACCTGTACATAGCCCACCTATAATTTAGCCCAAACAACTACCTCTTTCCCAACTGTATTTAATTTATTTATTTATTTTGCTCCTTTGCACCCCATTATTTTTATTTCTACTTTGCACATTCTTCCATTGCAAAACTACCATTCCAGTGTTTTACTTGCTATATTGTATTTACTTTGCCACCATGGCCTTTTTTGCCTTTACCTCCCTTCTCACCTCATTTGCTCACATTGTATATAGACTTGTTTTTTTTTTACTGTATTATTGACTGTATGTTTGTTTTACTCCATGTGTAACTCTGTGTCGTTGTATGTGTCGAACTGCTTTGCTTTATCTTGGCCAGGTCGCAATTGTAAATGAGAACTTGTTCTCAACTTGCTTACCTGGTTAAATAAAGGTGTTCTCAACTTGCTTACCTGGTTAAATAAAGGTGTTCTCAACTTGCTTACCTGGTTAAATAAAGGTGTTCTCAACTTGCTTACCTGGTTAAATAAAGGTGTTCTCAACTTGCTTACCTGGTTAAATAAAGGTGTTCTCAACTTGCTTACCTGGTTAAATAAAGGTGTTCTCAACTTGCTTACCTGGTTAAATAAAGGTGTTCTCAACTTGCTTACCTGGTTAAATAAAGGTGAAATCAAATGCTTACCTGGTTAAATAAAGGTGTTCTCAACTTGCTTACCTGGTTAAATAAAGGTGTTCTCAACGGGTCCCTTACCTGGTTAAATAAAGGTGTTCTCCTTCTTACCTGGTTAAATAAAGGTGTTCCAACTTGCGGGTACCTGGTTAAATAAAGGTGTTCTCAACTTGCTTACCTGGTTAAATAAAGGTGTTCTCCAACTTAGCGGGTCCCTTCCTGGTTAAATAAAGGTGTTCTCAACTAGCCTACCTGGTTAAATAAAGGTGTTCTCAACTTTCTTACCTGGTTAAATAAAGGTGTTCTCAACTTATTTACCTGGTTAAATAAAGGTGTTCTCAACTAGCCTACCTGGTTAAATAAAGGTGTTCTCAACTTGCTTACCTGGTTAAATAAAGGTGTTCTCAGCCTATGCCTTTTAACCTGGTTAAATAAAGTCATGATGTGAAATAAATAAATAAATAAGACATCTGTTATAAAACACCTAGATGTATTAAAAATGTATTGTAAAAAATTAAAAACTTTAGCCTGAAGTGATGCGGGTCCCTTCCGTCAAACAGCGGGTCCCTTCCACCTTGTTCGGGTCCTTCCGTCTTTGGAGCGGGTCCCTTCCGTTTCCAGTCCATTTTCTGATGTTTCCGTCTAAATAGCGGGTCCCTTCCGTCTGTAGCGGGTCCCTTCCGTCTGTAGCGGGTCCCTTCCGTCTGTAGCGGGTCCCTTCCGTCTGTAGCGGGTCCCTTCCGTCTGTAGCGGGTCCCTTCCGTCTGTAGCGGGACTTAAAACAATCCACAGCTTCAACAAATTCATCTTTATTCAACAAATCTTTCTTTCTGGTGTACTAGCCTATTTTCATGTTATTTATGTATGTATAGACAGGAGTAAGCTAATTGGGCTACATAATGTTGGTAATTTAATAAAATTTACTTTAAGGGAAAACTTAGCTTCCCCTAGCCTTATGGACATGCAGCCTATGCCTATTTTTTAATGTGGTATAAAATAAACTAGTCATGATGTTTTCATCTGATTGTCAAACAATCACTTAACTAAGGCACTCCACACATTATTTCAGAATCCCAACCACCAACAGTCCACGGTGCACCTGCAAATTGATAAATGGAAAGAGACATCTGTTATAAAACACCTAGATGTATTGTAATGACATTCTACACTTGTAGCCTGAATTGATGCATCCACTGTTTTTCCTCAAACACCAATGGTCTCATCTCTCCACCTTGTTCTGATCGAACTACGACTCATTTTGGAGCGACCCATACCCCCCGATTTCCAGTCCATTTTCTGATGTTTCATGCGGCTGACATAAATAATGGTGTATTAACTTATAGGTTTTTTTTTTGGTCATTGATTTTGATTGGCTCACGTTTTACTGGTACGGCGTACCCCCCACTATTTATTTGGCTGGGAAGCCGTACCCGATTATACCACCTATCTTTCACCCCTGGGTTGGCCTGATATAGTTCATTGGTCATGTTGCATTGATTTTGAGAGGCTCATGTTTTACCCCCACTATTTATTTGGCTAGGAAGCCGTACCGGATTGTACCACCTATCTTTCACCCCTGGGTCGGCCTGATATAGTTCATTGGTCATGTTGCATTGATTTTGAGAGGCTCATGTTTTACCCCCACTATTTATTTGGCTAGGAAGCCGTACCGGATTGTACCACCTATCTTTCACCCCTGGGTCGGCCTGATATAGTTCATTGCTTTTAGCCGTATGTGCAGTGCCTCAGAGAGTGCTTGTGATGTCATCACCACTAAATCAGCGGTGGAGTGTGTGATTTAGGAGTGTCAGCCCCCCCTTAGCACTTCCTCTAAGGCTCCGGCCCCATATCTACTCTAGTGTACTACTTTGTCTGCAATCTGTTGGCATGCATTCTAAGTAGTATGTTAGTGGTATGCTAGTGGAATGTTAGTAGCATGTAAGTAGTATGTTAGTGGCATGTGAGTAGCATGTGAGTGGTATGCTAGTAGCATGCTAGTGGTATGTTAGTAGCATGTTAGTGGTATGCTAATAGCATGTGAGTAGTATGTTAGTAGCATGTTAGTGGTATGTTAGTGAGTGAGTAGCATGTAAGTGGTATGTTAGTAGTATGTTAGTGGTATGTTAGTAGCATGTTAGTGGTATGCTAGTAGCATGTGAGTAGTATGTCAGTGGTATGTTAGTAGTATGTTAGTGGTTTGATAGTAGCATGTGAGTAGTATGTTAGTGGTATGTTAGTGGTATGTTAGTAGCATGTGAGTAGTATTTTAGTGGTATGTTAGTAGCATGTTAGTGGTATGCTAGTAGCATGTGAGTAATATGTAAGTAGTATGTTAGTGGTATGTTAGTAGCATGTTAGTGGTATGCTAGTAGTATGTAAGTAGTATGTTAGTAGTATGTGAGTAGCATGTTAGTGAGTTAGTAGTATGTAAGCGAGTTAGTAGCATGTCAGTGAGTTAGTAGTATGTTAGTTAGTAGGATGTAAGTGAGTTAGTAGTATGTGAGTAGCATGTTAGTGAGTTAGTAGTATGTTAGTTAGTAGTTTTATAGTTAGTGGTATGTGAGTAGTATGTAAGTAGCATGTTAAATGTATGTGAGTAGTATGTTAATAGTTTTATTTAGTAGTATGTAAATATTGTGTTAGTTTGTAGTATGGGAGTAGTATGCTAATAGTATGTGAGTAGTATGTGAGCGGTATGTGAGGGGTATGTGAGTGGTATGTGAGTAGTATGTGAGTGGTATGTGAGTGGTATCTGAGCGGTATGTTAGTAGTATATTAATGACATGTTAGTAGCATGTGAGTAATATGTTAGTGGTATGTTAGTAGCATGTTACTGGTATCCTAGTAGTATGTAAGTAATATGTTAGTAGCATGTTAGTGGTATGTTAGTGAGTTAGTAGTATGTAAGTGGTATGTTAGTAGCATGTTAGTGGTATGCTAGTAGTATGTAAGTAGTATGTTAGTAGCATGTTAGTGGTATGCTAGTAGTATGTAAGTAGTGTGTTAGTAGTATGTTAGTGGTATGCTAGTAGCATGTGAGTAATATGTAAGAATATGTTAGTGGTATGCTAGTAGCATGTGAGTAATATGTAACTAGTATGTTAGTGGTATGCTAGAAGTATGTAAGTAGTGTGTTAGTAGTATGTTAGTGGTATGTTAGTAGCATGTTAGTGGTATGTTACTGGTATGTTAGTAGCATGTTAGTGGTATGCTAGTAGTATGTAAGTAGTATGTTAGTAGCATGTTAGTGGTATGTCAGTGAGTTAGTAGTATGTAAGTGGTATGTTAGTGGTATGTTAGTAGCATGTTAGTGGTATGCTAGTAGTATGTAAGTAGTATGTTAGTAGCATGTTAGTGGTATGTCAGTGAGTTAGTAGTATGTGAGTAGTATGTAAGTGGTATGTTAGTAGTATGTTAGTGGTATGTTAGTAGCACGTTAGTGGTATGCTAGTAGTATGTAAGTAGTATGTTAGTAGCATGTTAGTGGTATGTTAGTGAGTTGGTAGTATGTGAGTAGTATGTAAGTGGTATGCTAGCAGTATGTTAGTGGTATGTTAGTAGCATGTTAGTGGTATGCTAGTAGTATGAAAGTAGTATGTTAGTGGTACGCTAGTAGTATGTCAGTAATATGTTAGTGGTATGTTAGTAGCATGTTAGCGGTATGCTAGTAGCATGTGAGTAATATGTAAGTAGTATATTAGTGGTATGCTAGTAGTATGTAAGTAGTATGTTAGTAATATTTTAGTGGTATGTTAGTGGTATGCTAGTAGTATGTAAGTAGTATGTTATTAATATTTAAGTGGTATGTTAGTAGCATGTTAGTGGTATGCAAGTAGCATGTGAGTAATATGTAAGGTGTATGTTAGTGGTATGCTAGTAGCATGTGAGTAATATGTAAGTAGTATGTTAGTGGTATGTTAGTAGCATGTTAGTGGTATGCTAGTAGTATGTAGTAGTATGTTAGTAGTATGTTAGTAGTATGTGAGTAGCATGTTAGTGAGTTAATAGTATGTTAGTTAGTAGTTTGTTAGTTAGTGGTATGTGAGTGGTATGTAAGTAGCATGTTAAATATATGTGAGTAGAATGTTAATAGTTTTATTTAGTAGTATGTAAATATTATGTTAGTTTGTAGTATGGGAGTAGTATGATAATAGTATGTGAGTAGTATGTGAGTAGTATGTGAGTGGTATGTGAGCGGTATGTGAGTGGTATGTGAGTGGTATGTGAGTGGTATGCGAGCGATATGTGAGTGGTATGTGAGTGGTATGTGAGCGGTATGTGAGTGGTATGTGAGTGGTATGTGAGTGGTATGCGAGCGATATGTGAGTGGTATGTGAGTAGTATGTGAGTGGTATGTGAGCGGTATGTGAGTGGTATGTGAGTGGTATGTGAGTGGTATGTGAGTGGTATGTGAGCGGTATGTGAGTGGTATGTGAGTGGTATGTGAGTGGTATGTGAGCGGTATGTGAGCGGTATGTGAGCGGTATGTGAGCGGTATGTGAGTAGTATGTGAGTGGTATGTGAGCAGTATGTGAGTGGTATGTGAGTGGTATGTGAGTAGTATGTGAGCAGTATGTGAGTGGTATGTGAGTAGTAAGTTAGTAGTATGTGAGTAGTATGTTAGTAGTATGTTAGTAGCATGTGAGTGGTATGTGAGTGGTATGTGAGCGGTATGTGAGTATGTGAGCGGTATGTGAGCGGTATGTGTATGTGAGTGGTATTTTAGCAGTATCGACTGTCTGTTTGTACGGATATTGAAACCGAGCAAAAATTCTGGAGTAACTCCGTAGATCCACCAGATTCTAGGTTTGGTAGTGGATGTCCCCACCTTCTCATATCCAGCACCTACAAATGACTAACGCTGCCAGTTAACACTCTTTATATTTTCTTCAACTGTCACGCATGATGCCTCTGAAGCAGTTTTACACTACATGGAGAGATTTACCAGGTTCTGGGTTGATGTTCCCACCTAGGGTTAGGGTTAGGGGTTAGGGGTTAGGGTTGATGTTCCCACCTAGGGTTAGGATTGGGAGTTAGTGTTAGGGTTAGGATTAGGGTAAGGGGTTAGGGGTTAAGGGTTTGGATTAGGGGTTAGGGTTAGGGTTGATGTTTCCACCTAGGGTTAGGGGTTAGGATTAGGGTTTAGCATTAGGGGTTAGGGTTAGTATTAGGGGTTAGGATTAGGGTTAGGGGTTAGGGTTATGGGTTGGGGTTAAGGGTTAGGATTAGGGGTTAGGCTTAGGGGTTAGGGTTAGGGTTGATGTTCCCACCTAGGATTAGGGGTTCGGATTAGGGGTTCGGATTAGGGGTTAGGATTAGGGGTTTGGGTTAGGATTAGGGTTTAGGGTTAGGATTGGGGGTTAGGGTTAGGGTAAGGGTTGATGTTCCCACCTAGGGTTAGGGTTAGGATTAGGGGTTAGGGTTAGGGTTGATGTTCCCACCTAGGCTTAGGGGTTAGGGGTTAGGGTTGATGTTCCCACCTAGGGTTAGGGGTTAGGGTTAGGGTTAAGGGTTAGGGTTAGGATTAGGGGTTCGGTTTAGGGGTTAGGATTAGGGGTTTGGGTTAGGATTAGGGTTTAGGGTTAGGATTGGGGGTTAGGGTTAGGGTAAGGGTTGATGTTCCCACCTAGGGTTAGAGTTAGGATTAGGGGGTAGGGTTAGCGGTTAGGGTTAGGATTAGGGGTTAGGGGTTAGGGTGGTGTTCCCACCTAGGGTTAGGGGTTAGGATTAGGGTTAGGATTAGGGGTTAGGGTTGATGTTCCCACCTAGGCTTAGGGGTTAGGGGTTAGGGTTGATGTTCCCACCTAGGGTTAGGGGTTAGGGTTAGGGTTAAGGGTTAGGGTTAGGATTAGGGGTTCGGTTTAGGGGTTAGGATTAGGGGTTTGGGTTAGGATTAGGGTTTAGGGTTAGGATTGGGGGTTAGGGTTAGGGTAAGGGTTGATGTTCCCACCTAGGGTTAGAGTTAGGATTAGGGGGTAGGGTTAGCGGTTAGGGTTAGGATTAGGGGTTAGGGGTTAGGGTGGTGTTCCCACCTAGGGTTAGGGGTTAGGATTAGGGTTAGGATTAGGGGTTAGGGTTGATGTTCCCACCTAGGGTTAGGGGTTAGGGTTAGGATTAGGGGTTAGGGTTGATGTTCCCACCTAGGGTTAGGGGTTAGGGTTAGGATTAGGGTTTAGGATTAGGGGTTAGTGTTCGTACTAGGGGTTAGGATTAGGGTTAGGGGTTAGGGTTATGGGTTGGGGTTAAGGGTTAGGATTAGGGGTTAGGGTTAGGGGTTCGGATTAGGGGTTCGGATTAGGGGTTAGGATGAGGGGTTTGGGTTAGGATTAGGGTTTAGGGTTAGGATTGGGGGTTAGGGTTAGGGTAAGGGTTGATGTTCCCACCTAGGGTTAGGGTTAGGGGTTAGGATTAGGGGTTAGGGTTAGGGTTGATGTTCCCACCTAGGGTTAGGGGTTAGGGTTAGGATTAGGGGTTAGGATTTGGGTTAGGGATTAGGGTTAGGGGTTAGGGTTAAGGGTTAGGGTTAGGAATAGGGGTTCGGATTAGGGGTTAGGATTAGGGGTTTGGGTTAGGATTAGGGTTTAGGGTTAGGATTGGGGGTTAGGGTTAGGGCAAGGGTTGATGTTCCCACCTAGGGTTAGGGTTAGGGTTAGGATTAGGGGTTAGGGTTAGCGGTTAGGGTTAGGATTAGGGGTTAGGGTTAGGGTGGTGTTCCCACCTAGGGTTAGGGGTTAGGATTAGGGGTTAGGGTTGATGTTCCCACCTAGGTAGGGTTAGGGGTTAGGGTTAGGATTAGGGGTTAGTGTTGATGTTCCCACCTAGGGTTAGGGGTTAGGGTTAGGATTAGGGTTTAGGATTAGGGGTTAGGGTTAGTATTAGGGTTTAGGATTAGGGTTAGGGGTTAGGGTTATGGGTTGGGGTTAAGGGTTAGGATTAGGAGTTAGGGTTAGGGGTTCGGATTAGGGGTTCAGATTAGGGGTTAGGATTAGGGTTTATGGTTAGGATTGGGGGTTAGGGTTAGGGTAAGGGTTGATGTTTCCACCTAGGGTTAGGGGTTAGGATTAGGAGTTAGGGTTAGGATTAGGGGTTAGGGTTAGGGGTTAGGGTTAGGGGTGATGTTCCCACCTAGGGTTAGGGGTTAGGATTAGGAGTTAGGGTTAGGATTAGGGTTGATGTTCCCACCTAGGGTTAGGGGTTAGGGTTATGGGTTGGGGTTAAGGGTTAGGATTAGGGGTTCGGGTTAGGGGTTAGGGTTAGGTTAAGGGTTGATATTCCCACCTAGGGTTAGGGTTAGGATTAGGGGTTAGGGGTTAGGGTTGATGTTCCCACCTAGGGTTATGGTTAGGAATAGGGGTTAGGGTTAGGGTTTGGGGTTAGGGTTAGGGTTTGGGGTTAGGGTTAGGGGTTAGGTTTAGGGGTTAGGGTTAGGATTAGGGGTTAGGGGTTAGGGTTAGGGTTGATTTTCCCCCTAAGGGTTAGGGTTAAGGGTTAGAGGTTAGGGTTAGGGTTAGGGTTGATGTTCCCACCTAGGGTTAGGGTTTAGGGTTAGGGGTTATTGTTAGGGGTTAGGGGTTAGGGTTGCAAAATTACAGTAACTTTCCCAAATTTCCCAAGTAAAAAAAAAATCCTGATTGGACAATTCTTTCCTGCTTTTTCCCCTTTTGATTCTGTGAATCTTCCATCTGGTATTTCTGGAAAACCTGGACATTTTTCTGAAAAAAGACCAGCATTTGACAAGCCTATTTCAACCTATACTACCCTGCTTCTCCAGTACCTGGAACTTTAACTACCAGCTAGCACTGTTTAACTAGTGGCGGCAGGGTAACCTAGTGGTTAGAGCATTGGACTATTAACCGAAAGGTTGCAAGTTCGAATCCCCGAGCTGACAAGGTACAAATCTGTCGTTCTGCCCCTGAACAGGCAGTTAACCCACTGTTCCTAGGCCGTCATTGAAAATAAGAATGTGTTCTTAACTGACTTGCCTAGTAAAATAAAGGTTAAATAAAAAATGAGGCTGGCTGGTGTATTGTTCAGTGTGTGTTTATTAAACTGCTCTTATTTCATGCGTCAACTGTCCCTCTTATTTCATCTGATACAGTGCTACATAAAATGCAGTAGTGGCTTCCTTACCAACTGACCATAGCCACTGCCCAAACCTGAAACGGGATTGTTTCGGACGCATAATGTCTACGTTCAAAGTTCCTAAACAGACAAAACATTCAATAAGATCCAGGGAGATTGTTTCAACAAAAAGGTTTATTCTTCTTATATCAAACAAAAAATGATTCTCTAATCAACTTAGATCATAGATTACTTGGCATATATACTGTACTGCATGTCTGTAGTGTCAAGATTATACCGCTCCCGTGTCTAGCTAGGACTCCCCTCTTCCCTCGAAGGCCCAACTTCCTGCCTTTATCCTATCACTAACACACTTACCACAGTACAATGAATGAGCAAGAGGGGGAGCTAAAAACTACACTAAGAACAAAGGAATTTATCTCAATCAGGTTAAGATAAATCATAAAGGTACGTACCTAATATTTTATTATATACATTCATATTTAATACATTTACACAAATGTATACGGAGCTCTGTATGTTCTGTCTTTTATACAAATATGTCCAAATCGGCATTAACATAGACTATAGATTTACCAGAGTATGGCTAATGTTTCCACCACAGGCGGCACCTTAATCAGCTCATAATAATGTCTGGAACGGAGTAAATGGAATGGTATGGAACACATCAAACACCTGGTTTCCACCTGTTTGATACCGTTCCACTGACTCCGTTCCAGTCATTATTGTGAGCCGTCCTCCCCTCAGCAGCCTGCTGTGGTTCTGCTTGGACCTGTGACTGCCAGTGAGCACTCTTCAACTGTCACACATGATGCCTGTGATTCAGTCAGTGTTATATAACATCTTGTTGAATTATATAACCCTCGTGTCACAGATTCACTTTA
Source organism: Oncorhynchus nerka (assembly GCF_034236695.1). Lineage (NCBI taxonomy): Eukaryota > Metazoa > Chordata > Actinopteri > Salmoniformes > Salmonidae > Oncorhynchus > Oncorhynchus nerka. Next base: position 97,058,222 of record NC_088410.1, on the reverse strand, counting down.
GTCATCCCACACATTTTGTTCCGTGTTCATCATTGTGTTCCCTTTTCCTCCATTCATGCCTCAATTTACTTTCTCTTGTCAGTACCAACAACGTTCAACTAATATTACGACGGCTGCTATGTTAGCTGCTACATGGACGCTAATGGTAATGATGAGCTAATGGTAATGATGAGCTAATGGTAACGATGAGCTAATGGTAACGATGAGCTAACTGTAGTGATGAGCTAATTGTAGTGATGAGTTAATGGTAATGATGAGCTAATGGTAACAATGAGCTAATGGTAGTGATGAGCTAATGGTAACGATGAGCTAATGGTAACGATGAGATAATTGTAGAGATGAGCTAATAACGATGAGCGAATGGTAACGATGAGCTAGTTGTAGTGGTGAGCTAGTTGTAGTGATGAGTTAATGGTAATGATGAGCTAATGGTAACAATGAGCTAATGGTAGTGATGAGCTAATGGTAACGATGAGCGAATGGTAACGATGAGCTAATGGTAGTGATGAGCTAATGGTGGTGATGAGCTAATGGTAATAATGAGCTAATGGTAGTGATGAGCTAATGGTAATAATGAGCTAATGGTGGTGATGAGCTAATAGTAGTGATGAGCTAATGGTAAGGATGAGCTAATGGTGGTGATGAGCTAATGGTAATAATGAGCTAATGGTAGTGATGAGCTAATGGTGGTGATGAGCTAATGGTAATAATGAGCTAATGGTAGTGATGAGCTAATGGTAACGATGAGCTAATGGTAATGATGAGCTAAGGGTAGTGATGAGCTAATGGTAACGATGAGCTAATAGTAGTGATGAGCTAATGGTGGTGATGAGCTAATGGTAACGATGAGCTAATGGTAATGATGAGCCAATGGTAACGATGAGCTAATGGTAACGATGAGCTAATGGTAATGATGAGCTAATGGTAACGATGACCTAATGGTAACGATGAGATAATGGTAATGATGAGCTAATGGTAGTGATGAGCTAATGGTAGTGATGAGCTAATGGTAATGATGAGCTAATGGTAACGATGAGCTAATGGTAGTGATGAGCTAATGGTAATGATGAGCTAATGGTAATAATGAGCTAATTGTAGTGATGAGCTAATGGTAGTGATGAGCTAATGGTAATGATGAGCTAATGGTAATGATGAGCTAATTGTAGTGATGAGCTAATAGTAATAATGAGCTAATTGTAGTGATGAGCTAATGGTAATGATGAGCTAATTGTAGTGATGAGCTAATGGTAATGATGAGCTAATTGTAGTGATGAGCTAATGGTAATGATGAGGTAATGGTAATGATGAGCTAATTGTAGTGATGAGCTAATGGTAATGATGAGCTAATGGTAATGATGAGCTAATTGTAGTGATGAGCTAATGGTGGTGATGAGCTAATGGTGGTGATGAGCCAATGGTAGAGATGAGCTAATGGTAACGATGAGCTAATGGTAATGATGAGCTAATGGTAGTGATGAGCTAATGGTAATGATGAGCTAATTGTAGTGATGAGCTAATGGTAAGGATGAGCTAATGGTAATGATGAGCTAATGGTAGTGATGAGATAATGGTAGTGATGAGATAATTGTAGTGATGAGCTAATGGTAAGGATGAGCTAATGGTAAGTCTCGGGGAGGAAACTCTAACCACAAGGCCACTGAGTATGAAATACTAATAATAATATTATTGTAGAACCAGGAGGAGAACCAGGAGGAGAACCAGGAGGAGCTATTGAACGTATTTCTTCATTATCCTCCAACATGTTTCAGTCCTGCCATCTTGAATTAAACTGACAGGACAGCCACAGCATGGCTTCTTGTAATAACCTGCATCAATGCACTTATCCGCTAACTTGGGGTGTGTTCGCAATTCAATCTGGAGTGCCAGAGTGCATTCAGAGTGCCCTCTGGGCATTTGTCAAATTCAGAGCGTTTTGCTCTCGAAGCGTTCAGAGCGCACACTGGATGCTCTGGCTGAGGAGTTGGGTTCATCCGGGCGTTCTGGCCTCACAACGGCAGTCAAGCACCCAAGATAACTGGCTAATGTTACCTAGCTTGCTAGCTACTTCCAGAAACAAATGAGAGAACACCTAACTCTGACCATTTTACTCCCCCTAGTTTAGCTGGTTAGGCTGTTTTCATGTTATCCAGAACGTTGGTGACTGTAACTGTGCTGCAGGCAACAATTTAAACTAGCTTTTTTTGCCGACGTTTACTGCCATATTCAATGGGTGTTGAGTGTTTACTGCCATATTTAATGGGTGTTGAGTGTTTACTGCCATATTTAATGGGTGTTGAGTGTTTACTGCCATATTCAATGGGTGTTGAGTGTTTACTGCCATATTTAATGGGTGTTGAGTGTTTACTGCCATATTCAATGGGTGTTGAGTGTTTACTGCCATATTTAATGGGTGTTGAGTGTTTACTGCCTTATTCAATGGGTGTTGAGCGTTTACTGCCATATTCAATGGGTGTTGAGCGTTTACTGCCATATTCAATGGGTGTTGAGCGTTTACTGCCATATTCAATGGGTGTTGAGTGTTTACTGCCATATTCAATGGGTGTTGAGTGTTTACTGCCATATTCAATGGGTGTTGAGTGTTTACTGCCATATTCAATGGGTGTTGAGTGTTTACTGCCATATTCAATGGGTGTTGAGTGTTTACTGCCATATTCAATGGGTGTTGAGCGTTTACTGCCATATTTAATGGGTGTTGAGTGTTTACTGCCATATTCAATGGGTGTTGAGTGTTTACTGCCATATTCAATGGGTGTTGAGTGTTTACTGCCATATTTAATGGGTGTTGAGTGTTTACTGCCTTATTCAATGGGTGTTGAGCGTTTACTGCCATATTCAATGGGTGTTGAGCGTTTACTGCCATATTCAATGGGTGTTGAGCGTTTACTGCCATATTCAATGGGTGTTGAGCGTTTACTGCCATATTCAATGGGTGTTGAGTGTTTACTGCCATATTCAATGGGTGTTGAGTGTTTACTGCCATATTCAATGGGTGTTGAGTGTTTACTGCCATATTCAATGGGTGTTGAGTGTTTACTGCCATATTCAATGGGTGTTGAGTGTTTACTGCCACTCAACACTCAGACGAGAGTGCTCTGAAATTAGAGTAGATAGCCAGAGCGCATTTACCAACGCACCCGTATTTGTACAATATTTTTCTAAGCCATTGGAATGCATTGATGTGAGCCATTAAAACATACAAAATAGTGAAAAGTGAAAGCCTGTCATAATTTTTTATAAAACAAAATTTCATACCTCTTAGCCTTGTTTACCCTGTCTGCACTGTCTGTCTCTTGTCTCTGTACATCTCTTTCTTTCTTTGTCTCTTTCCCGCTCTCCCTCGGTCTCTGTTCTCTTGTCTTCTCTTCTTTCTCGCTCCCACTCTCTCTCTCTCTCTGCTGTCTCTCTCCTCTCACTGTTCTCTCTCTCTCTCTCTCTCTCACTCTCTCTGCTGTCTCTCTCCTCTCGCTGTTCTCTCTCTCTCTCTCTCGCTGTTTCTCTCTCTCTCTCTCTCTCAATTCAATTCAATTCAAGGGCTTTATTGACATGGGAAACATGTGTTAACATTGCCAAAGCAAGTGAGGTAGACAACATACAAAGTGAATATATAAAGTGAAAAACAACAAAAATTAACAGTAAACATTACACATACAGAAGTTTCAAAACAGTAAAGACATTACAAATGTCATATTATATATATATATACAATGTACAAATAGTTAAAGGACACAAGATAAAATGAATAAGCATAAATATGGGTTGTATTTACAATGGTGTTTGTTCTTCACTGGTTGCCCTTTTCTCGTGGCAACAGGTCACAAATCTTGCTGCTGTGATGTGATGTGATCTCTCTCTCTCTCTCTCTCTCTCTCTCTGCTGTCTCTCTCTCTCTCTCGCTGTTCTCTCTCTCTCTCTCTCTCTCTCTCTCTCTCTCACTGTTCTCTCTCTCTCTCTCGCTGTTCTCTCTCTCTCTCTCTCTGCTGTCTCTCTCCTCTCGCTGTTCTCTCTCTCTCTCTCTCTCTCTCTGCTGTCTCTCTCCTCTCGCTGTTCTCTCTCTCTCTCTCTCTCGCTGTTCTCTCTCTCTCTCTCTCTCTCTCGCTGTTCTCTCTCTCTCTCTCTCTCTCTCTCTCTCTCTCTCTCTCTCTCTCTGCTCTCTCTCCTCTCGCTGTTCTCTCTCTCTCTCTCTCTCTCTCTCTCTCTCTCTCTCTCTCTCTCTCCTCTCGCTGTTCTCTCTCTCTCTCTCTCTCTCTCTGCTGTCTCTCTCCTCTCGCTGTTCTCTCTCTCTCTCTCTCTCTCTCTCTCTCTCTCTCTCTCTCTCTCTGCTGTCTCTCTCCTCTCGCTGTTCTCTCTCTCTCTCTCTCTGCTCTCTCTCTCTCTCTCTCTCTCTCTCTCTCTCTCTCTCTCTCTCTCTCTGCTGTCTGTCTCCTCTCGCTGTTCTCTCTCTCTCTCTCTCTCTCTCTCTCTCTCTCTCTCTCTGCTGTCTCTCTCCTCTTGCTGTTCTCTCTCTCTCTCTCTCTCTCTGCTGTCTCTCTCCTCTCGCTGTTCTCTCTCTCTCTCTCTCTCTCTCTCTCTGCTGTCTCTCTCCTCTCGCTGTTCTCTCTCTCTCTCTCTGCTGTCTCTCTCCTCTCACTGTTCTCTCTCTCTCTCTCTCTCTCTCTCTGCTGTCTGTCTCCTCTCGCTGTTCTCTCTCTCTCTCTCTCTCTCTCTTTCTCTCTGCTGTCTCTCTCCTCTCGCTGTTCTCTCTCTCTCTCTCTCTCTCTCTGCTGTCTCTCTCCTCTCGCTGTTCTCTCTCTCGCTGTTCTCTCTCTCTCTCTCTCTCTCTCTCTCTCTCTCTCTCTCTCCTCTCGCTGTTCTCTCTCTCTCTCTCTCTCTCTCTGCTGTCTCTCTCCTCTCGCTGTTCTCTCTCTCTCTCTCTCTCTCTCTCTCTCTCTGCTGTCTCCTCTCGCTGTTCTCTCTCTCTCTCTCTCTCTCTCTCTCTGCTGTCTCTCTCCTCTCGCTGTTCTTCTCTCTCTCTCTCTCTCGCTCTCTGCTGTCTCTCTCCTCTCGCTGTTCTCTCTCTCGACTCAGGTGTTCAGTGTCACAGCTATGAACTGCTCTTCCACCAGGTTGTGTGTTTATTTGCCTGTAGGGTTTCATGTACTGCTCTCCTCTCATACATACTGTAGGGTTTCATGTACTGCTCTCCTCTCATACATACTGTAGGGTTTAATGTACTGCTCTCCTCTCATACACCCTGTAGGGTTTCATGTACTGCTCTCCTCTCATATATACTGTAGGGTTTCATGTACTGCTCTCCTCTCATACATACTGTAGGGTTTCATGTACTGCTCTCCTCTCATACATACTGTAGGGTTTCATGTACTGCTCTCCTCTCATACATACTGTAGGGTTTCATGTACTGCTCTCCTCTCATACATACTGTAGGGTTTCATGTACTGCTCTCCTCTCATACATACTGTAGGGTTTCATGTACTGCTCTCCTCTCATACATACTGTAGGGTTTCATGTACTGCTCTCCTCTCATACATACTGTAGGGTTTCATGTACTGCTCTCCTCTCATACATACTGTAGGGTTTCATGTACTGCTCTCCTCTCATACATACTGTAGGGTTTCATGTACTGCTCTCCTCTCATACATACTGTAGGGTTTCATGTACTGCTCTCCTCTCATACATACTGTAGGGTTTCATGTACTGCTCTCCTCTCATACATACTGTACTATACACAACTCTCCTCTCCTCATTCCCTCCCCTCCCCTCTTCGCTCTGTCTCACCAGAATAAAATAACGTGCACATGTTGTTTTGCCGTAACATCAGCTGTTGTTAAATGACTGTTGTTGAGCTGTGTGGGCCAATGACAGCTTCATGTACAGCTAAATTTAAACATGTATTCTGATTCTTTATTGTGTTGCCACAGTTACACACTCATCATTTTTCACTCACACAACACCTTCTTTTTTGGTTGTATTGTTGGTATATAGTTGTATTTTAAATGTGTGTGACTGTCCTTGTCTGTCAGTGTTTTTTCTTTGTTTACTTGTCATGTTTTGTGTTTTTTTGTGGACCCCGGGAAGAGTAGCTGCAGCTTCTGAAAGAAATCAAATAGGGCTCCTAATAAACACACACTGAACAATACACCAGCCAGCCTCATTTTTATTTTTTTTTTACCTTTATTTAACCAGGCAAGTCAGTTAAGAACAAATTCTTATTTTCAATGACGGCCTAGGAACAGCGGGTTAACTGCCTTGTTCAGGGGCAGAACGACAGATTTGTACCTTGTCAGCTCGGGGGTTTGAACTTGAACCCTTCCGGTTACTAGTCCAACGCTCTGACCACTAGGCTACCCTGCCGCCCCTCCTAGTGACGGCATCGTGATGTACTGTTCATCTAGCATGTAACATCTAACACCTGTACTTTCCTGTGGTCGTTGATACAGATACACCAGCCAGCCTCACAGTGACGCCATCATGCTCGACCACGAGGACAGTTTCTGGTGTCAGGCACTGGAAGACCTGGAGACCTGTGGACAGTCTGAGCTCCTCAGAGAGATAGAGGTATACTACCTTAACTTATCTGGTTAAAAATAAAGGCAAGCAAATCCTTTACACTCACAGCCCCTGTCATCCCGTAATACAGGTTGAAAATGGTAGGTTTGGCCTCCGTCTAAGGCACTGCATCGCAGTGTTGATGCGTTACGACAGCCTTGGGATCAATCCCAGTGTCAAAGCCGGCCGTGACATCGAGTCCCATAGGGCGGCGCACAGTTAGCCCAGCGTCGTCCGGATATCAGTTAGCATAGAGTCTATTGTTACTTTATATATCAGTTAGCATAGCATCTATGGTTGCTTTATGTATCAGTTAGCATAGCATCTATGGTTGCTTTATATATCAGTTAGCATAGCATCTATTGTTGCTTTATATATCAGTTAGCATAGCATCTATTGTTGCTTTATATATCAGTTAGCATAGCATCTATTGTTGCTTTATATATCAGTTAGCATAGCATCTATTGTTGCTTTATATATCAGTTAGCATAGCATATATTGTTGCTTTAAAAACACTTAGCATAGCATCTATTGTTGCTTTATATATCACTTAGGATAGCATCTATTGTTGCTTTATATATCAGTTAGCATAGCATCTATTGTTGCTTTATATATCATTTAGCATAGCTTCTATTGTTACTTTATATATCCGTTAGCATAGTATCTATTGTTGCTTTATATATCAGTTAGCATAGCATCTATTGTTACTTTATATATCAGTTAGCATAGCATCTATTGTTACTTTATTTACAGTGTATTCGGAAAGTATTCAGCATTCTAAAAGGTTTTAAGACATTTCTGCATATTTATTAAAAATAAAAAACATATACCTTATTCAGACCCATTGATATGAGACTTGAAATTGAGCTCAGGTGCATCCTGTTTCCATTGATCATACTTGAGATGTTTCTACGACTTGATTGGAGTCCACCTTTGGTGAATACAATTGATTGGGCATGATTTGGAAAGGCATGTCTATATAAGGTCTCACAGTTCACAGTGTATGTCAGAGCAAAAACCCAATTGATGACGGAAAAAAAATATTCAAATCATTTTAGAATAAGGCTGTAACGTAACAAAATGTTTTTAAAAAGTCAAGGGGGCTGAATACTTTCCCAATGCACTGTATGTAATTCAGGGCTCATCTGTAAAATAGACCTTGGTCTCAGTATGACTCCCTGATTAAATAATGGTTCAATAAATAAAGAACTACACTCTACTATTTCCTCTACTCTAATATACTCTACTCTACTTTACTCTACTATACTCTAATATACTCTACTATACTATACTATACTCTACTATACTCTACTATACTCTACTATGCTATACTCTACTATACTATACTGTACTCTACCATACTCTACTATGCTCTGCTCTACTCTACTCTACTATATTATACTATACTCTACTATACTCTACCCTACTATACTATGCTATACTATACCATACTCTACTCTACTCTACTCTACTCTACTTTTTGCTCTACTCTACTATTTCCTCTACTCTACTCTTTACTATACTCTGCTCTACTCTTTACTCTACTATACTCTACTCTACTCTACACTTTGCTCTACTCTTTAATCTACTCTTTGCTATACTAAACTCTTTACTCTACTCTACGCTTTACTCTACTCTTTACTCTACTCTACTCTCTACTGTCTACTGTTTACTCTTTACTCATTACTCTACTTTTTACTCTACTCTCTACTCTCTACTCTTTACTCTACTTGTGATAATGCCAGAGAAGCCGGTGTTTGGAGGATATATTGGCACGGATGTTGTTAGGCCTGTGACAAAGTTGACATATTGATCGACACATTTTAATTTATATACTTATATATTTCATATATTTTTTAATATACTCTACTCTACTCTTCTCTACTCTATACTCTACTCTCTCTGTAGGCATCTATTATGACGGGCAGTGCCATCAGTATTGGGGTGGATGGTAACAAGTCCCATGGCCTCCCCCACCCTGGAGACCCCGTCTGCCAGCCCCGCATCAGCCCTCTGCGGAGGAGCTCCCTCCAGCACCACGATGCCAAGACCCACCTGCACCAGGAGGCCCACCTCCACCAGGGGGCCCACCTGCACCCGGAGGCCCATCTGCACCCGGAGGCCCAACTCCTGCATCACGAGGCTAGAACCCAGCTGCATCACGAGGCCAGGGCAAAGAACACACTCCGGGTGTCTGAGAAGACCTGGGAGTCTCGTAGGATCAAGGAAGAGATGCAGGAGATCCTCTCCCCTACCCCTCTGGAGCTACACAAGGTGACTGCCATACTCACCAGTGAGAGCTATCCTCCTGTAGGTTTTAACTACAAAAGGTTTGGAGTGGAAACCTACTGTAGAGTGGCTCTCCTGAAACAGAGTTTAAGTTAAAACCTACAGGAGGGTGTCTCTCCAGGAACAGGTTTGGAGTTAAAACCTACAGGAGGTTAGCTCTCCAGGAACAGGGTTGAGGTGAAAACCTACAGGAGGGTATCTTTCCAGGAACAGGGTTGGAGTTAAAACCTACACTCTCCAGGAACAGGGTTGGAGTTAAAACCTACAGGAAGTTAGCTCTCCAGGAACAGGGTTGGAGTTAAAACCTACAGGAGGGTAGCTCTCCAGGAACAGGGTTGGAGTTAAAACCTACAGGAGGTTAGCTCTCCAGGAACAGGGTTGGAGTTAAAACCTACAGCAGGTTAGCTCTCCAGGAACAGGGTTGGAGTTAAAACCTACAGGAGGGTAGCTCTCCAGGAACAGGGTTGGAGTGAAAACCTACAGGAAGTTAGCTCTCCAGGAACAGGGTTGGAGTGAAAACCTACAGGAGGGTAGCTCTCCAGGAACAGGGTTGGAGTGAAAACCTACAGGAAGGTATCTCTCCAGGAACAGGGTTGGAGTTAAAACCTACAGGAGGTTAGCTCTCCAGGAACAGGGTTGGAGTTAAAACCTACACTCTCCAGGAACAGGGTTGGAGTTAAAACCTACAGGAAGTTAGCTCTCCAGGAACAGGGTTGGAGTTAAAACCTACAGGAGGTTAACTCTCTAGGAACAGAGTTGGAGTTAAAACCTACAGGAAGTTAGCTCTCCAGGAACAGGGTTTTAGTTAAAACCTACAGGAAGTTAGCTCTCCAGGAACAGGGTTGGAGTTAAAACCTACAGGAGGGTCCCTCTCCAGGAACAGGGTTTTATGTAAAACCTACAGGAGGTTAGCTCTCCAGGAACAGGGTTTTAGTTAAAACCTACAGGAAGTTAGCTTTCCAGGAACAGGGTTGGAGAGCGCGGCACCACTGGAACCTGACCCCCGTGTTCTGTTGAGGTCTAGACAGTGTAACACACCACTGTAATCAATAATAGATCAATACATGCATTATTGAGCAACAACACTCTCATTGATTGATCGGCGTGTGTACCCTGCTCTCCCGTGGCAGACCAACCCGCCTGCTGTAACTTTTCTCATGGCGGGTATTACCGAGGAAGGTTTTACTTGCAGTGATCGTGATGGCTATTGCACCTTGAATCCACGTATTGTACCGTGCGTCGGCTAAATGACTGTAAATGAAGTCTTCAATAAGAGTGTCTGTCAGCTAAATTAACTAACTGTAAAATGAAAGGTTACAGCATATTATAAACTGGGTGGTTCCAGCCCTGAATGCTGATTGGCTGACAGCCGTGGTACACCAGACCGTATACCACGGGTATGACAAAGCATTTCTTTTTACTGCTCTAATAGCGTTGGTGACCAGTTTATAATAGCAATAAGTCACCTCGGGGGGTTTGTGGTATATGGTCAATATACCACGGCTAAGGGCTGTATCCAGGCACTCTGCGTTGCGCCGCACGTAAGAACAGCCCTTAGTCGTGGTACATTGGCCATATACCACACCCCCTCGGGCCTTATTATAAACCGGGTAGTTTGGGTCCTGGATGCTGATTGGCCGAAACAGCAATCCAGCTGTGTATATCAGACAATATACCACGGGTATGACACACAACTACTTGTTTACTGTTCTGCTTGTGGTAGTAACTGGGGTTTGTGGTCTAGCCAATATACCACTACCAAGGTCTGAATCCTAAGAATTTTGAAGCTACATATGTAGCCTTGTAACTATGTGATCACAGCTCTAAACTAACAGGTTAAATGAACTAACAGGTTGTAACAATGTGTTTGCAGCTCTAAACTAACAGGTTAAATGAACTATCGGGTTGTAATTCCCCAGGTGACGGTGATGAAGGATCCAGAGAGCGATGACTTTGGCTTCAGCGTCTCCGACGGGTTCCTGGAGAAAGGTGTTTACGTCAACATGATCCGTCCGGAGGGCCCAGCAGACCGCGCAGGCCTGAAACCATATGACAGAATCCTACAGGTGTTCACTCTTCCTGTACCTACCCCCCCAGCCTGTATCTACCCCCCCAGCCTGTACCTACTCACCCAGCTTGTGCCTGCCTGCCTAGAGAGAGACTGAGGAGGGAGGAGACAGAGGGAGAGAGAGAGGAGTGAGAGGCAGAGGAGTGAGAGGCAGAGGAGTGAGAGGCAGAGGAGTGAGAGGCAGAGGAGTGAGAGGCAGAGAGAGAGGAGTGAGAG
>NC_088410.1:96989585-97042085 GCF_034236695.1 Oncorhynchus nerka | reverse complement strand
ACCGCTCAGAGCCTGGTTCCTCTCTAGGTTTATAATCTCTACCCGGCACAGCCAGAAGAGGACTGGCCACCCCTCAGAGCCTGGTTCCTCTAGGTTTATAATCTCCACCCGGCACAGCCAGAAGAGGACTGGCCACCGCTCATAGCTTGGTTCCTCTAGGTTTATAATCTCCACCCGGCACAGCCAGAAGAGGACTGGCCACCGCTCATAGCTTGGTTCCTCTCTAGGTTTCTTCCTAGGTTTTGGCCTTTCTAGGGAGTTTTTCCTAGTCACCGTGCTTCTACACCTGCATTGCTTGCTGTTTGGGGTTTTAGGCTGGGTTTCTGTACAGCACTTTGAGATATCAGCTGATGTACGAAGGGCTATATAAATAAATTTGATTTGATTTGAAGATAAAAAAAATAATAATTTCAAATTCAATACGCACACACAGCAGATCTGCCAGAGCTGCTAGCTTCTAGATCCCAGTTCCCTAGCTGTCTTCCAAGGCCCGATCCACACTTCACGGCCAAACATATATCGTACTGTGGCTGGCTCTGATATTTTATTTTCACATTGTCTTTCCAGTCTGGTTCCAGCCACTATGGTACAGTAGATGTGTAACCACGCCGGCCCAGTACAGTTTGGCTTGGCTTGGCTTGGCTTGGCTCTATAATATGAATCAGACTCAATACTACACACTTATGTGGTTAGAGCAGAAATAACAGAGTTGTTGTAAGGCTACTGTTGACTGCAGTGGGGTTTATTCCAATACACTAGTGCTTGATTGGAATGTTCTAGAATCTGTCTGTGACACGTGTACAGTAATAGAAGACGTGTGTACGGCATCCATATTAGGAAGTCATTAGGAAGGCAAATCTGTCCACTCACCAATATGGATGATGGATGCCGTTTGTTGTCCTCAGTGCATTAAAAAAAAAAGGTATTCAGACCCCATTCACTTTTTCCACATTTTGTTACGTTACAGCCTTATTCTAAAATGGAATAAATTGTTCAATCTACACACAGTACCCCATAATGACAAAGCAAAAACACTTTTTTTTGATTTTCTTATATATATATATATATACTTACTGAAATATATATATTTTTTTACAGGGACAGTGCACAATAATATGACATTTCCATAAGTATTCAGGCCCTTTACTCAGTACTTTGTTGCAGCACATTTGTCAGTGATTACAGCCTTGAGCCTCGTGGCGTGAGTATGTCAGTGATTACAGCCTTCAGTGTCAGTGATTACAGCCTTGAGCCTCGTGGCGTGAGTATGTCAGTGATTACAGCCTTCAGTGTCAGTGATTACAGCCTTGAGCCTCGTGGCGTGAGTATGTCAGTGATTACAGCCTTCAGTGTCAGTGATTACAGCCTTGAGCCTCGTGGCGTGAGTATGTCAGTGATTACAGCCTTCAGTGTCAGTGATTACAGCCTTGAGCCTCGTGGCGTGAGTATGTCAGTGATTACAGCCTTCAGTGTCAGTGATTACAGCCTTGAGCCTCGTGGCGTGAGTATGTCAGTGATTACAGCCTTGAGCCTCGTGGCGTGAGTATGTCAGTGATTACAGCCTTGAGCCTCGTGGCGTGAGTATGACACTACAACATTGGTAAATCTGTATTTGGTGAGTTTCTTCTCTGCAGATCCTCTCAAGCTCTGTCAGGTTGGATGGGGAGCGTAGCTGCACAGGTGAACCTTCGCCCCAGTCTGAGGTCCTGAGCACTCTGGTGCAGGTTGTCATCAAGGATCTCTCTGTACTTTGCTCCATTCACCTTTCACCTCGGTCCTGACTAGTCTACCAGTCCCTGCCGCTGGAAAAACGTCCCCACAGCATGATGCTGCCACCACCATGCTTCACCGTAGTGATAGTGCCTGGTTTCCTACAGATGTGACGCTTGGCATTCAGGCCAAAGAGTCCAATCTTGGTTTCATCAGACCAGAGAATCTTGTTTCTCATGGTCTGAGAGTCCTTTAGGGGCCTTTGCCTTTTGGTCTTTGCCTTTTGGCAAACTCTAAGCGGGCTGTCATGTGCCTTTTACTGAGGAGTGGCTTCTGTCTGGCCACTGGTCTACCATAAAGGCCTGATTGGTGGAGTGCGGAAGAGATGCTTGTCCTTCTGGAAGGTTCTCCCATCTCCACAGTGGAACTCTGGAGCTCTGTCAGAGTGACCATCAGGTTCTTGGTCACCTCCCTGACCAAGGCCCTTCTCCCCCGATGGCCCAGTTTGGCTGGGCGGCCAGCTCTAGGAAGAGACTTGGTGGTTCCACACTTCTTCCATTTAAGAATGATGGAGGCCACTGTGTTCTTACCACGGTGGACTCCAATCAAGTTGTAGAAACATATCAAGGATGATCAATGGAAACAGGATGCACCTGAGCTCAATTTCGAGTCTCATATCGAAGAGTCTGAAAACTTACATAAAACATGTTTAAATATATTTGCACAAAAAAAATAATTCTAAAAACATATTTTTGCTTTGGTCATTGGTGACTCTCTTTCCCCATGTGCTGTAGGTGAACCACGTGCGTACCAGAGACTTTGACTGCTGCCTGGCTGTCCCCCTGATCACTGAGGCCGGGGACAAGCTGGAGCTGGTGATCAGCAGGAACCCTCTGGCCCAGCAACTGCACCATGAACCGGACTGTCTGGACCAGGACCAAGGACTTCTCATCTCTGCACTGCAGTCCAACAGTAGGGAACACCACCACTATACTACTACAACCCGAGCCATGGACCTGTGATTACAGACAGACAGCACAGACACGCCAAGCCGCAGACTGTTACCATGGAGCAGTATGTGAATCTACAGACACACACAGAACAATGGACCTTCTTTGGACATGTGAACTACAGACGCAGCCACAGTCCAGTACCATGGACACACCAAGTCACATACTGAACTTCTGAATGAACTACAGACGCAGCCACAGTCCAGTACCATGGACACACCAAGTCACAGACTGAACTTCTGAATGAACTACAGACGCAGCCACAGTCCAGTACCATGGACACACCAAGTCACAGACTGAACTTCTGAATGAACTACAGACAGGAGCCTCAAACCAGTACTATAGACCTGTGACTAAAGACACAGACCAATACTATAGACTATAGACCTATGACTAAAGACACAGTCCAGTACCATGGACACACCAAGTCACAGACTGAACTTCTGAATGAACTACAGACAGGAGCCTCAAACCAGTACTATAGACCTGTGACTAAAGACACAGACCAATACTATAGACTATAGACCTATGACTAAAGACACAGTCCAGTACCATGGACACACCAAGTCACAGACTGAACTTCTGAATGAACTACAGACAGGAGCCACAGTCCAGTACCATGGACACACCAAGTCACAGACTGAACTTCTGAATGAACTACAGACGCAGCCACAGTCCAGTACCATGGACACACCAAGTCACAGACTGAACTTCTGAATGAACTACAGACGCAGCCACAGTCCAGTACCATGGACACACCAAGTCACAGACTGAACTTCTGAATGAACTACAGACGCAGCCACAGTCCAGTACCATGGACACACCAAGTCACAGACTGAACTTCTGAATGAACTACAGACGCAGCCACAGTCCAGTACCATGGACACACCAAGTCACAGACTGAACTTCTGAATGAACTACAGACAGGAGCCTCAAACCAGTACTATAGACCTGTGACTAAAGACACAGACCAGTACTACAGACCTGTGACTAAAGACACAGACCAGTACTACAGACCTGTGACTAAAGACAGACCAGTACTACAGACCTGTGACTAAAGACACAGACCAGTACTATAGACTATAGACCTGTGACTAAAGACACAGACCAGTACTACAGACCTGTGACTAAAGACACAGACCAGTACTACAGACCTGTGACTAAAGACAGACCAGTACTACAGACCTGTGACTAAAGACACAGACCAGTACTATAGACTATAGACCTGTGACTAAAGACACAGACCAGTACTATAGACTATAGCCCTGTGACTAAAGCCACAGACCAGTACTATAGACTATAGACCTGTGACTAAAGACCTGTGACTAAAGACACAGACCAGTACTACATACCTGTGACTAAAGACACAGACCAGTACTATAGACCTGTGACTAAAGACACAGACCAGTACTATAGACCTGTAACTAAAGACACAGACCAGTACTATAGACTATAGACCTGTGACTAAAGACACAGACCAGTACTATAGACTATAGACCTGTGACTAAAGACACAGACCAGTACTATAGACCTGTGACTAAAGACACAGACCAGTACTATAGACCTGTAACTAAAGACACAGACCAGTACTATAGACTATAGACCTGTGCTTAAAGACACAGACCAGTACTATAGACCTGTGACTAAAGACACAGACCAGTACTATAGACTATAGACCTGTAACTAAAGACACAGACCAGTACTATAGACTATAGACCTGTGACTAAAGACACAGACCAGTACTATAGACTATAGACCTGTAACTAAAGACACAGACCAGTACTATAGACTATAGACCTGTGACTAAAGACACAGACCAGTACTATAGACTATAGACCTGTAACTAAATACACAGACCAGTACTATAGACTATAGACCTGTAACTAAAGACACAGACCAGTACTATAGACTATAGACCTGTGACTAAAGACACAGACCAGTACTATAGACTATAGACCTGTAACTAAAGACACAGACCAGTACTATAGACTACAGATCTGTGACTAAAGACACAGACCAGTACTATAGACTATAGACCTGTGACTAAAGACACAGACCAGTACTATAGACTATAGACCTGTGACTAAAGACACAGACCAGTACTATAGACCTATGACTAAAGACACAGACCAGTACTATAGACTATAGACCTGTAACTAAAGACACAGACCAGTACTATAAACTATAGACCTGTGACTAAAGACACAGACCAGTACTATAGACCTGTGACTAAAGACACAGACCAGTACTATAGACCTGTGACTAAAGACACAGACCAGTACTATAGACTATAGACCTGTAACTAAAGACACAGACCAGTACTATAGACTACAAACCTGTGACTAAAGACACAGACCAGTACTATAGACTATAGACCTGTAACTAAAGACACAGACCAGTACTATAGACTATAGACCTGTGACTAAAGACACAGACCAGTACTATAGACTATAGACCTGTGACTAAAGACACAGACCAGTACTATAGACCTGTGACTGAAGACACAGACCAGTACTATAGACTATAGACCTGTGACTAAAGACACAGACCAGTACTATAGACTATAGACCTGTGACTAAAGACACAGACCAGTACTATAGACCTGTGACTAAAGACACAGACCAGTACTATAGACCTGTGACTAAAGACACAGACCAGTACTATAGACTATAGACCTGTGACTAAAGACACAGACCAGTACTAAAGACCTGTGACTAAAGACACAGACCAGTACTATAGACTATAGACCTGTAACTAAAGACACAGACCAGTACTATAGACTACAGACCTGTGACTAAAGACACAGACCAGTACTATAGACTATATACCTGTAACTAAAGACACAGACCAGTACTATAGACTACAGACCTGTGACTAAAGACACAGACCAGTACTATAGACTATAGACCTGTAACTAAAGACACAGACCAGTACTATAGACTATAGACCTGTAACTAAAGACACAGACCAGTACTATAGACCTGTGACTAAAGACACAGACCAGTACTATAGACTATAGACCTGTAACTAAAGACACAGACCAGTACTATAGACTATAGCCCTGTGACTAAAGACACAGACCAGTACTATAGACTATAGACCTGTAACTAAAGACACAGACCAGTACTATAGACTATAGACCTGTAACTAAAGACACAGACCAGTACTATAGACTATAGCCCTGTGACTAAAGACACAGACCAGTACTATAGACTATAGACCTGTGACTAAAGACACAGACCAGTACTATAGACTATAGACCTGTAACTAAATACACAGACCAGTACTATAGACTATAGACCTGTGACTAAAGACACAGACCAGTACTATAGACCTGTGACTGAAGACACAGACCAGTACTATAGACTATAGACCTGTAACTAAAGACACAGACCAGTACTATAGACTATAGACCTGTAACTTTACTATACAAATAAAAAATCAAAGTTGACGTGTTCACTAGATCCCTTTACTAGAACCAACTGGCTCAGAGAAACAGACTCAGATCCACAGACACAGAGCAACAGTCTCAGATCCACAGACACAGAGAAACAGGCTCAGAGCAACAGTCTCAGATCCACAGACACAGAGAAACAGGCTCAGAGCAACAGTCTCAGATCCACAGACACAGAGAAACAGGCTCAGAGAAACAGACTCAGATCCACAGACACAGAGAAACAGGCTCAGAGCAACAGTCTCAGATCCACAGACACAGAGAAACAGGCTCAGAGAAACAGGCTCAGAGCCAAAGACACAGAGAAACAGGCTCAGAGCCAAAGACACAGAGAAACAGGTTCAGAGAAACAGGCTCAGAGCCAAAGACACAGAGAAACAGGCTCAGAGAAACAGGCTCAGAGCCAAAGACACAGAGAAACAGGCTCAGAGAAACAGGCTCAGAGCCAAAGACATAGAGAAACAGGCTCAGAGAAACAGGCTCAGAGCCAAAGACACAGAGAAACAGGCTCAGAGAAACAGGCTCAGTGCCAAAGAC
Organism: Oncorhynchus nerka; assembly: GCF_034236695.1. NCBI lineage: Eukaryota > Metazoa > Chordata > Actinopteri > Salmoniformes > Salmonidae > Oncorhynchus > Oncorhynchus nerka. The sequence goes on along the minus strand of NC_088410.1, from coordinate 97,035,374 downwards.
ACAGAGAAACAGGCTCAGAGAAACAGGCTCAGAGCCAAAGACACAGAGAAACAGGCTCCGAGCCAAAGACACAGAGAAACAGGCTCAGAGCCAAAGACACTGTTCGTGGCCACCGGACTCAATAACAAAATCCTTAGAGACTCCCAGATCTCTCAAACACTGAGAGGTGTCTTCAGCCCCACCAACCCTGGTGCAAAAAGAAATGAAGACTTTTTTTACAGATGCATTTTCCCCACAAGTCTTGTGTTTCACGTGCTGCCATTCTGCCAACCTCTTACAAAAACATAGAAGAAGAAGAAACTATGTACCTATGTCATACAGTGAGCGGACAAAAAATTAAGAACACCTTCCTAATATCGAGTTTCACTCCCCCCATTTTTGCCCTAAGAACAGCCTCAATTCGTCGGGGCATGGACTGTAACGAGGTGTCGAAGCGTTCCACAGGGATGCTGGCCCATATTGACTCCAATTGTTTTTTATTTTTATTTAACCTTTATTTAACTAGGCAAGTCAGTTTAAGAACACATTTTTATTTACAATGACAGCCTACCCCGGCCAACGCTGGGCCACTTGCGCGCAGCCCTATGGGACTCCCAATCACGGCCGGATGTGATACAGCCTGGAATCGAACCAGGGACTGTAGTGGCGCCTCTTGCACTCTGTGCGACTCGGGAGCTTACAACCTGTTGTGTCAGGTTTTAGCTGAATGTTCTTTGGGTGGTGGACCATTCTTGATACACACAATAAACTGTTGAGCGTGAAAAACCCAGCAGCATTGCCGTTCTTGACACAAACCGGTGTGCCTGGTACCTACTACCATACCCCGTTCAAATGAACTTAAATCCTTTGTCTTGCCCATTCACCCTCTGAATGGCACAAATACACAATCCATGTCTCAATTGTCTCAAGGGTTAAAAGTCCTTCTTTAACTTGTCTCCTCCCCTTCATCTACACTGATTAAAGTGGATTTAACAGCTGACAGCAAAAAGGATCATATCTTTCACCTGGATTCACCTGGTCAGCCGATGTCATGGAAAGACAAGGTGTTCCTAATGTTTTGTACACTCAGTGTAGCCTGAAAATGTTTTCATTTTGTTTGAGTTTTGTTTGTTTGAATCATCGAAAAGCAGAAGCCATTTGGCCTGGAAAAGCAACCACACATACATATGGAAACACAGACACACACACACACACACACACATAGACACACACACACACACACACACACAGAGACACACACTTTGGACAAAGGGTGAAGGATGACAATGGACAAGAAGAAAGCCTGCTGCTATTGGTGATGGGGATTTTAAAAAACTAAAGTGTTTGGTCCTTCAGCAAATACTTTAATGTGGACATGCTGTGATTTGTCTGTGGATGGATGAGTATGTGTTTAGTGGTATCTGTTTTTATTTGTGTGTATTGATTGATGTTCCATTCATTTTGTCTGTGGATGGATGAGTATGTGTATAGTGGTATCTGTTTTTATTTGTGTGTATTGATTGATGTTCCATTCATTTTTCACCATTTTGGCCAAATGGATTTACAGCTTCCCTCAAGCAACACTCAGAGACATAATATTAGAGTAATACCACTTCCAGGTTGTCTTTGTTTATCCTACTGATGTTTTCTTAGGTTTGTCCTCCTTTCTGTCTACCACCTCCATCCCTCCATACCTCCATACCTCCATCCCTCTATCCCTCCATCCCTCTATCCTTCTATCCTTCCATCCCGCCATCCTTCTATCCTTCTATCCCTCCACACCTCTACCCCTCCACCCCTATATCCCTTTATCCCTCTACCACTCCATCTACCCCTCCATCCCTCCACCCATCTATCCCTCCATACCTCCACCCCTCTACCCTACTATCTACCCCTCCATCTCTCCACCCCTCTATCCCTCCATCCCTCCACCCCTCTACCCTACTATCTACCCCTCCATCCCTCCACCCTCTACCCTACTATCTACCCCTCCATCCCTCCACCCCTCTATCCCTCCATCCTTCCAACTGCCCCTCCATCCCTCTATCCCTCTACCCTGCTACCCCTCCATCCCTCTACCCCTCCATCCCTCCATCCCTCTATCCCTCCATCCTTCCAACTGCCCCTCCATCCCTCCATCCCTCTACCCCGCTACCCCTCCATCCCTCTACCACTCCATCCATCTACCCCTCCATCCCTCTACCCCTCTATCCCTCTATTCCTCTATCCTCTGTCCTTCTGGATCTGAAGCCTAATTTAGACACACTTTCCCAGTTAAACAAAGATAACCCTGAAGGAGCTGCAAAGCTTCACAGCGGAGATTGGAGTATCTGTCCATACGACCACTTTAAGCTGTACACTCCACAGAGCTGGGCTTTACGGAAGAGTGGCCAGAAAAAGACATTGCTTAAAGACAAGAATAAGCAAACACGTTTGGTGTTCGCCAAAAGGCATGTGGGAGACTCCCCAAACATATGGAAGAAGGTACATGGGTTAGATGAGACTAAAATTGAGCTTTTTGGCCATCAAGGAAAACGCTGTCTGGCGCAAACCCAACAACTCTCATCACCCCGAGAACATCATCCCCACAGTGAAGCATGGTGGTGGCAGCATCATGCTGTGGGGATGTTTTTCATCGGCAGGGACTGGGAAACTGGTCAGAATTTAAGGAATGATGGATTATGCTGAATACAGGGCACATCTTGAGGGAAACCTGTTTCAGTCTTCAAAAGATTTGAGACTGGGATGGAGGTTCACCTTCCAGCAGGAACAATGACCCGAAGAATACTGCTATACCCAGAGTTCCGTTTATACCCAGTGTTGGAAAGCACCAGTTGGGTCTATAAAGTACAGAGCACTCATTGTTCTTGGAGATTTAGGAGAATTCTCATAAGAACAATCAGCTTCTCTGTTCAAGCTTGTATTATTGCCCACGGAACTGGCCTGGTCCTGCTGTTCACAGAACTCTCCACTTTCTCTCTCTCTCGTTCTCTCGTTCTCTCGTTCTCTCGTTCTCTCTCTCTCTCTCTCTCTCTCTCTCTCTCTCTCTCTCTCTCTCTCTCTCTCTCTCTCACACACTCTCTATGTTCTGTGTGTCTCTCTCTCTCTCTATGTTATGTGTCTCTCTCTCTATGTTCTGTGTCTCTATAAGTTCTTACGTAAACAAAATCTGCCCCTGGTAATGGAAGGCCATTGTTAATAATATGTTTTGCTTGAGGTGGTTGGATGAGCTGAGATGACCAGGTCCTTAACCCAGATATCCACAGAGCAGTTTCATAATTCTGCGTCTAATAAAACATCTCAGAGAAGTGTTGCTGATCCAGGATCAGTTTTTGGCTTTTCAGCTCATAATGGGTAAGATTATATGGACTGGGAATACTTTGGAAAACAGATCCTGTTTTTCTCAAAGGGGATATACTAAACTTTTAAATTGGTCATTCACAAAGCACTTCGATAGAATATAGTGTTACATGTACTGTAAGTATCGTAATGTACAAATGATGAAGCTTTGAGATGGAAGACAAGTGTTTTTCTTCGCAATATGAAGCGCCCCCCCCCCCCCCCCAAAAAAAAAAATTACCTCTTCTTAAGGTTTGAGTTTAACAAACTTTTTAGGCGTTTTACATGTGATCATCCCCAGTGCTTGACTTGGACTGAAATAGGGACTCATTTCGGGTTCCTGTACTGTTTATATTTAGGTGCAGCAGCTCCACAATACTTTTGAGCTAATATTCTATTAACAGGAACAGGAACTCAAGCAGTAGAACGTTTAGTTCCTGGACCAAGTCAACCACTAACCGTCCCCTATGCATTTAAAAGGTCGAGTTGATGCATGCATTGATAGTGTGTATTTTTTAAATGTGTTAATTGAAGTTCTATTTCTCTGTATAGTATTTTTCTACATGATGCTTTTCTCCCTCGATGGATCGAAGCACAAGAAAGGAAAGAAACGTATCGATTTAGGTCATTGAGATTGAGATCGGGCTGATGATGTAACCGTTGTTTTTATTTTGATTTATTTATTTTTTTTAAATGAAGGGGGAAAAAAAATGGAAGAAAAAAAAGATACAAAAATAAACATATTTTTTTTTTGCAACGTGTTTTGTGTCATAAGTGAAAATGAAAGGTTGTCATTTAAATATGTTTATTGCAACCTAGAGTTACAGATTGAACTACTGTACATAATTGAAAGGTAATTTCCGATTGAGCCGAGAAGGCAGTCGGTTTAAATCACACTGTAGCGGTGAACTTACGCGATATGGATTGAATAGAGACCCTAAAGGTAAGTTTATGAATTTCCACATTTATAGACATGAAATGTTGTTGTTGATACCGTATTTACATTATTATTAACACATACAAATACATGTACAAACACACACACACACACACACACACACACACACACACACACACACACACACACACACACACACACACACACACACACACACACACACACACACACACACATACACACACACACACACACACACACACACACAAACACACACACACACACACACACAAACACACACACACACACACATACACACACACACACACACACACACACACACACACACACACACACACACACACACACACACACACACACACACACACACACACACACACACACACACACACACACACACACACACACACACACACACACACACACACACACACACACACACACACACACACACACACACACACACACACACACACACACACACACACACACACAAACACACACACACACACACACACACACACACATACACACACACACTGCTGCTATTGTAGTATAATGTTTAAGTAGGGGTGGAAGGCAATTTCACTATTTGTTTATCCTTCTATGCTTAACTGTTTGAAACCTGTAGTGCAGAGGTAAACTGGGTTCTTACTGTAGAGGTAAACTGGGTTCTTAATGTAGAGGTAAACTGGGTTCTTACTGTAGAGGTAATATGGGTTCTTAATGTAGAGGTAATCTGGGTTCTTAATGTGGAGGTAATCTGGGTTCTTAATGTAGAGGTAATCTGGGTACTTACTGTAAAGGTAAACTGGGTTCTTAATGTAGTGTAGAGGTAATATGGGTTCTTAATGTAGTGTAGAGGTAATCTGGGTTCTTAATGTAGAGGTAAACTGGGTTCTTACTGTAGAGGTAATCTGGGTTCTTAATGTGGAGGTAATCTGGATTCTTAATGTAGAGGTAATCTGGGTTCTTACTGTAAAGGTATACTGGGTTCTTACTGTAGTGCAGAGGTAAACTGGGTTCTTACTGTAGAGGTAAACTGGGTTCTTACTGTAGAGGTAAACTGGATTCTTAATGTAGAGGTAAACTGGGTTCTTAATGTAGTGCAGAGGTAAACTGGGTTCTTAATGTAGTGCAGAGGTAAACTGGGTTCTTAATGTAGTGCAGAGGTAAACTGGGTTCTTACTGTAGAGGTAAACTGGGTTCTTACTGTAGTGCAGAGGTAAACTGGGTTATTAATGTAGTGTAGAGGTAAACTGGGTTCTTAATGTAGAGGTAAACTGGGTTCTTAATGTAGTGTAGAGGTAAACTGGGTTATTAATGTAGTGTAGAGGTAAACTGGGTTCTTAATGTAGAAGTAAACTGGGTTCTTAATGTAGAGGTAAACTGGGTTCTTACTGTAGAGGTAAACTGGGTTCTTAATGTAGAGGTAATCTGGGTTCTTAATGTAGTGTAGAGGTAAACTGGGTTATTAATGTAGTGTAGAGGTAACCTGGGTTCTTACTGCAGAGGTAAACTGGGTTCTTAATAAAGAGGTCAACTGGGTTCTTAATGTAGAGGTAAACTGGATTCTTAATGTAGAGGTAAACTGGGTTCTTAATGTAGAGGTAAACTGGGTTCTTAATGTAGAGGTAAACTGGGTTCTTAATGTAGTGTAGAGGTAAACTGGGTTCTTAATGTAGAGGTAAACTGGGTTCTTAATCTAGTGTAGAGGTAAACTGGGTTCTTACTGTAGAGGTAAACTGGGTTCTTAATGTAGAGGTAAACTGGGTTCTTACTGTAGGGGTAAACTGGGTTCTTAATGTAGTGCAGAGGTAAACTGGGTTCTTACTGCAGAGGTAAACTGGGTTCTTAATAAAGAGGTCAACTGGGTTCTTAATGTAAAGGTAAACTGGATTCTTAATGTAGAGGTAAACTGGGTTCTTAATGTAGAGGTAAACTGGGTTCTTACTGTAGAGGTAATCTGGGTTCTTACTGTAGAGGTAAACTGAGTTCTTACTGTAGAGGTAAACTGGGTTCTTAATGTAGTGTAGAAGTAAACTGGGTTCTTAATGTAGAGGTAAACTGGGTTCTTAATCTAGTGTAGAGGTAAACTGGGTTCTTAATGTAGTGCAGAGGTAAACTGGGTTCTTAATGTAGTGTAGAGGTAAACTGGGTTCTTAATGTAGTGCAGAGGTAAACTGGGTTCTTAATGTAGTGTAGAGGTAAACTGGGTTATTAATGTAGTGTAGAGGTAAACTGGGTTCTTACTGTAGTGTAGAGGTAAACTGGGTTATTAATGTAGTGTAGAGGTAAACTGGGTTCTTAATGTAGTGCAGAGGTAAACTGGGTTCTTACTGTAGTGTAGAGGTAAACGGGGTTCTTACTGTAATGTAGAGGTAAACTGGGTTCTTAATGTAGAGGTAAACTGGGTTCTTAATGTAGAAGTAAACTGGGTTCTTACTGTAGAGTTAAACTGGGTTCTTAATGTAGAAGTAAACTGGGTTCTTAATGTAGAGGTAAACTGGGTTCTTACTGTAGAGGTAAACTGGGTTCTTAATGTAGAGGTAAACTGGGTTCTTAATGTAGAAGTAAACTGGGTTCTTAATGTAGAGGTAAACTGGGTTCTTACTGTAGAGGTAAACTGGGTTCTTAATGTAGTGCAGAGGTAAACTGGGTTCTTAATGTAGAAGTAAACTGGGTTCTTAATGTAGAGGTAAACTGGGTTCTTACTGTAGAGGTAAACTGGGTTCTTAATGTAGAGGTAAACTGGGTTCTTACTGTAGAGGTAAACTGGGTTCTTAATGTAGAGGTAAACTGGGTTCTTAATGTAGAGGTAAACTGAGTTCTTACTGTAGAGGTAAACTGGGTTCTTAATGTAGTGTAGAGGTAAACTGGGTTCTTAATGTAGAGGTAAACTGGGTTCTTAATCTAGTGTAGAGGTAAACTGGGTTTTTAATGTAGTGCAGAGGTAAACTGGGTTCTTAATGTAGTGCAGAGGTAAACTGGGTTCTTAATGTAATGTAGAGGTAAACTGGGTTCTTAATGTAGTGCAGAGGTAAACTGGGTTCTTACTGTAGAGGTAAACTGGGTTCTTACTGTAGAGGTAAACTGGGTTCTTAATGTAGAGGTAAACTGGGTTCTTACTGTAGGGGTAAACTGGGTTCTTAATTTTTCTAAGATTAGAGGCTAGGGTAACATTACAGTATTTTTCTAAGATTAGAGGCTAGGGTAACATTACAGTATTTTTCTAAGATTAGAGGCTAGGGTAACATTACAGTATATTTCTAAGATTAGAGGCTAGGGTAACATTACAGTATATTTCTAAGATTAGAGGCTAGGGTAACATTACAGTATATTTCTAAGATTAGAGGCTAGGGTAACATTACAGTATATTTCTAAGATTAGAGGCTAGGGTAACATTACAGTATATTTCTAAGATTAGAGGCTAGGGTAACATTACAGTATATTTCTAAGATTAGAGGCTAGGGTAACATTACAGTATATTTCTAAGATTAGAGGCTAGGGTAACATTACAGTATATTTCTAAGATTAGAGTCTAGGGTAACATTACAGTATATTTCTAAGATTAGAGGCTAGGGTAACATTACAGTATTTTTCTCTCGCTGCTTGGCCTCGATCTGCCATTGTCACTGCAGGACGCAAACAGCAGGGATTCATCGTTCCCCAAAATGGGAGAAAAAGGACTGAGACAAACAGGGACTGCCTGAACTTGCCGAAAAGGAAACACTGTTGCTACGGTGTGCCCTAATGAGTACAACCCTCACCATGGCCTGCAACACGGTGCACACAACAGTTGTCTATCTCCAGGACAAAGCAGAGCAGAAACAGAGGCTTCCTGCTACTGCAGGCAGATGTCAACTGTCACTCACTTCCTGTTTTTCACCCAGCCGGAGGAGCGAAAAGCAACACAGGATCTCCACACACACACACAGAGAGAGAGAGAGAGAGCAGCAAGCAATATTTGTGACCTGTTGCAACCAGTGAAGAACAAACACCATTGTAAATACAACCCATATTTATGCTTATTTATCTTATCTTGTGTAGAGGGAGAGAGAGAGACAGAGAGAGACAGAGAGAGTCCTTTACCATTTGTACATTGTTAAAACACTATATATATATAATATGACATTTGTAATGTCTTTATTGTTTTGAAACTTCTGTATCTGTAATGTTTACTGTTAATTTGTATTGTTTATTTCACTTTATATATTCACTTCATATATTATCTACCTCACTTGCTTGCTTTGGCAATGTTAACACATGTTTCCCATGCCAATAAAGCCCTTGAATTGAATTGAATTGAGAGAGTCTCTCCACACAGAGACAGAGAGAGAGAGTCTCTCCACACAGAGAGACCGAGAGAGAGAGTCTCTCCACACAGAGAGACAGAGAGAATTGAAACTCTTAAAAGGTTAAAACACATGAAACTAAAATTAAAGTTTAGAGACCTTTTTGAAACCTTTATTTTTGGTCCTGATGAAGTCAGATTGAAGTATGTTTAAATGACTTATAACTTTTTGAACATCTTGCATAAAAGGCAAGAACAAGTAGGAACACAAGAGGAAATAGGTTATTAGGTTATGTTTTTGTTATTACAGAGCGCAAATGCCAAATCTCTCCACAAATATATCCTCTGCCATAATAAGCTATTCCTGGAGAAATCTGGCAGACACAAAATGGAAAACAAAACTAAATTCTTACTTGAAGAAATAACTGTTGTGTTTATTTTAAGAATAGACTTATCTTCCCCAGGGCATAACTCTTCAGGATCAGGGCCCGTGGACACAAAGTAGAAGTACTGATATAGGATTAGTTTAGCTTTTAACATGATAATGAAAAAATATTATATTGGACAGAGAGTTCCTTCTCCGAGACACTGTGAATACAGGCCCAGATCAGTGTGTGAAATCTTTTATCGTGATGCTTCGTCTTCAGATACTGGGTCAAGAAAATACACGTGGTTATAATGTTTGGGACTTGCGTTTACTTTCCAATCATTGCTGGTAAATTGCTGGTTTGAAAGGGTATAGAAGTGAGTTTGATCAACTTTTGTCACACATTTATGTGACAGTGGAAGACATAATTTCATCAGGCTTCTTCCACACAATAGACGATTGTAAACCAGGTAGTTTGGGTGATGGATGCTGAAATTACTAAAAACCTACAGTGCATAATGATACCTGGTTTCTGATGTTATATTTATATCATATTATTAAGAAATTGACCATATTATGTCCAAAAAAAGTTAACAAACACACAATATATATATATTTTTTAAAGATGTTTATTTTTCACTTTTCCCTCACAAAGTTGTCAAATTACAAATGTCACCTATATCAAAGCAAAGGATACTTACTAAAAATATGCTTTTTTATCATCACTAGAAATGTAAAAACCAGTAAATAACAGCACAAAGCAATGGTATGAAGAACAGTAGTACAATAGAGGTCATATATTGCCACATCAATCAGTTTGGTCTTTATAAGGTACTTGGGAAATAAATAGGAGAGGAGCTGTTAGACGCTCTAAGAAACACATCCAAGTCCATCCAATGTTCACCACATCACAGGCAGCAGGATCACAGTTACAGTAGGAGAGGTGGGGCTGCGTTGCTAATCTGATTGATGAAGCATGGATTCTCTAGCCTGGTCCCAGATCTGTTCTGTTTTTATTAACTCCTATGGTGAGTCAGGACCATAGGGGTCGACCAGACAGCATAAACTGATCTGGGACCAGGCTATGTCTCCATAGGTCAAGCTCATTCCAAGACAGATACAGTCAAAATAAAAAACATTATCTATATCTGCTATTTTCTACTATACTAAATGTCGTGTTCAATTTCAACATAATGTGTCCCTTGCATACCTGCTGTGTTAATGAATTATAATAATGGACTATCGTAGCATTGAATTAATGGGAACAGATTTCATCTTCTCCGTCATTTTCAAATGACATTTTTGTCTTTCTGCAGATACATATTTATGTAACATGTTGTGTAAAATTGATCCCAAATGAAGATTTATTTGATAACCGCGATCGTGTTTAATGTTAGGCCAATAACTCGCCGCGTATTCAGTCATCGTTATGTATGGTGAGATCGCCATGTGGCTCAATACATTCAACTACATATTACCTCAATTAGCCCGACCAGACGGTGGCCCATTGGCTACCTGAATTATTTGCATTGTGTCCCGCCAACCCCTCTTTTACGCTGCTGCCACTCTCTGTTTATCATCTATGTATAGTCACTTTAACTATACCTACATGTGCAATTAGCCCGACTAACCGGTGCCTGTATATAGCCTCCACATTGACTCTGTACCAGGACCCCCTGTATATAGACTCCACATTGACTCTGTACCAGTACCCCCTGTATATAGACTCCACATTGACTCTGTACCAGTACCCCCCTGTATATAGCCTCCACATTGACTCTGTACCAGGACCCCCTGTATATAGACTCCACATTGACTCTGTACCAGTACCCCTGTATATAGACTCCACATTGACTCTGTACCAGTACCCCCCTGTATATAGCCTCCACATTGACTCTGTACCAGGACCCCCTGTATATAGACTCCACATTGACTCTGTACCAGTACCCCCTGTATATAGACTCCACATTGACTCTGTACCAGTATCCCCCTGTATATAGCCTCCACATTGACTCTGTACCAGGACCCCCTGTATATAGACTCCACATTGACTCTGTACCAGTACCCCCTGTATATAGCCTCCACATTGACTCTGTACCAGGACCCCCTGTATATAGACTCCACATTGACTCTGTACCAGTACCCCCTGTATATAGCCTCCACATTGACTCTGTACCAGGACCCCCTGTATATAGACTCCACATTGACTCTGTACCAGTACCCCCTGTATATAGCCTCCACATTGACTCTGTACCAGTACCCCCTGTATATAGCCTCCACATTGACTCTGTACCAGGACCCCCTGTATATAGACTCCACATTGACTCTGTACCAGTACCCCCTGTATATAGCCTCCACATTGACTCTGTACCAGGACCCCCTGTATATAGACTCCACATTGACTCTGTACCAGTACCCCTGTATATAGACTCCACATTGACTCTGTACCAGTACCCCCTGTATATAGCCTCCACATTGACTCTGTACCAGTACCCCCTGTATATAGCCTCCACATTGACTCTGTACCAGGACCCCCTGTATATAGACTCCACATTGACTCTGTACCAGTACCCCCTGTATATAGACTCCACATTGACTCTGTACCAGTACCCCCTGTATATAGCCTCCACATTGACTCTGTACCAGTACCCCTGTATATAGACTCCACATTGACTCTGTACCAGTACCCCCTGTATATAGCCTCCACATTGACTCTGTACCAGGACCCCCTGTATATAGACTCCACATTGACTCTGTACCAGTACCCCCTGTATATAGACTCCACATTGACTCTGTACCAGTACCCCCCTGTATATAGCCTCCACATTGACTCTGTACCAGGACCCCCTGTATATAGCCTCCACATTGACTCTGTACCGGTACCACCTGTATATAGCCTCCACATTGACTCTGTACCGGTACCACCTGTATATAGCCTCCACATTGACTCTGTACCGGTACCACCTGTATATAGCCTCCACATTGACTCTGTACCGGTACCACCTGCATATAGCCTCCACATTGACTCTGTACCGGTACCACCTGTATATAGCCTCCACATTGACTCTGTACCGGTGCCCCCTGTATATAGCCTCCACATTGACCCTGTACTGGTACCCCCTGTATATAGCCTCCACATTGACTCTGTACTGGTACCCCCTGTATATAGCCTCCACATTGACCCTGTACCGGTACCACCTGTATATAGCCTCCACATTGACTCTGTACCAGGACCCCCTGTATATAGCCTCCACATTGACTCTGTACTGGTACCACCTGTATATAGCCTCGCTACTGTTAATTTCACTTTCATTGTACTGTTTTTTAAATTGATTTACTTATCTATTGTTTACATAATACCTATTTTTTACTTGAAAATTGCACTGTTGGTTAAGGGCTTGTAAGTAAGGATTTCACTGTTAGGTCTAGCTAGCTAGATACCTAGCTAACTACTGGTGATTTGTTACAGGTATCTAGCTAGCTAACTACTTGCGATTTGTTACAGGTAACTAGCTAGCTAACTACCTGTTGTATTCGGCGCACGTGACAAATACACTTTTGATTTGGTAGAGTGTGGTGCTTGCAACGCTTGTGGGTTCGATTCCTACGGTGGATCAGTACAAAGATGTATATATTCACTTCTGTAAGTTGCTCTGGATAAGATCGTCTGCTAAATGTCTTTAATGTAAGACCGTTCCCTGTAGCATCTCCGTTATAGGCCTGAAGAAATGGTGCCTCTTTATATGAAATGTGTGAGCGCTATTTTATTTTAGCAACATTCTCTACGACAAGAGTATGTCTCAACCCAAGTGTGACACTAAGACACAATGTTTAATTTTTATTTATTTTACCTTTATTTTACTAGGCAAGTCAGTTAAGAACAAATTCTTATTTTCAATGACGGCCTAGGAACAGTGGGTTAACTGCCTGTTCAGGGGCAGAACGACAGATTTGTACCTTGTCAGCTCGGGGGTTCGAACTTGCAACCTTTCGGTTACTAGTCCAACGCTCTAACCACTAGGCTACCCTGCCACCTCTACACTCTAACCACTAGGCTACCCTGCCGCCTCTACACTCTAACCACTAGGCTACCCTGCCGCCTCTACACTCTAACCACTAGGCTACCCTGCCGCCTCTACACTCTAACCACTAGGCTACCCTGCCGCCTCTACACTCTAACCACTAAGGCTACCCTGCCGCCTCTACACTCTAACCACTAAGGCTACCCTGCCGCCTCTACACTCTAACCACTAGGCTACCCTGCCACCTCTACACTCTAACCACTAAGGCTACCCTGCCGCCTCTACACTCTAACCACTAGGCTACCCTGCCGCCCCAAAGTGAATGTGTAGTACTAACTACACAAGCCTCTTAAGTAATTTGTCTTGGAAGCAGCCTTGTTGTGGGGTGATAGGGGACAAGAGGCTAAACTGCCCTGGATAAGCCTGTGGTGTAGCGGTCTTAGCCCCCTAGTGTGGGGGTTTGGGAGGGAGCACTGGGTCCATACACCCAGCAATAGGTCCTCCTCACCTCTCCGTCATGATAGCGGATATGTGGTGGGAGTTGATTCTCCAAAATGGCCGCCATGCTTCACAATGGTGGTGGATGAGGTGACTCCCCCCCCCCCCCCTTTTTGCTATGTAATGCATCTGGAAAAGCTCCATATAAATCCAATCTATTATTATGATTTATTATATGGATAATTATGATGTTGAATGACTAAAGTGCAAGCTGGCTGCTTTATAATGTGCCCTATAGACTCACCATGGGACACTCTCACTGCACATGAGCAAAGGCTTTTTTAACAAATATTTTTTTTTTATTTAGAAATAAAAAGATTTTACGTTTTTCTCGGTAAAACCCTCGTTTTAAATACACATTTTTGCTTTACAGGTTATTTAGCGCCATAGAAATAAAAAATAAAATCTTTCAAATTGTATTTTTAAAAAGGTTTCTTCTTTATGGATTAAAAACATTTCCCCTTGTACATTCTTATGAAGGTATGTAATGTAATGTATACGAGGCAGGAGAGTTAAAGAAGTTTAACATTATGTTTTCTATCTGTGATAGATTTCTCCAATCTCCAGCGATGGACTGGGTGCCATTATCTTCACCATAATAATGCTTTTTCATTTGGTTTTCAGTGAGCTTCTTTGATACGGCACCTGTAAGGCACCTAGCTAGCGAACTACTAGTCATTTGTTGCAGGTACCTAGCTAGCGAACTACTAGTGATTTGTTACAGGTATCTAGCTAGCTAACTACTAGCGATTTGTTACAGGTACCTAGCTAGCTAACTACTAGTGATTTGTTACAGGTACCTAGCTAGCTAACTACTAGTGATTTGTTACAGGTATCTAGCTAGCTAACTACTAGTGATTTGTTACAGGTACCTAGCTAGCTAACTACTAGTGATTTGTTACAGGTATCTAGCTAGCTAACTACTCGCGTTTAATTTCTGCGGGTCATAATCTCCTATACAAACTAACAGCACTATGGTAAAAGTAAAAGGGGATACCTCGTCAGTTAAACAACTGAATGCATTCAACTGAAATGTCTTCCACATTTAACACCTCTGAATCACAGGTAGGCCTAAGTTTGGTGGCAGCATCATTTTAGAATGTCACCCACCTGTACGTCATTTTAGAATGTCACCTGCACGTCATTTTAGAATGTCACCTGTACATCATTTTAGAATGTCACCTGTACGTCATTTTAGAATGTCACCTGTACGTCATTTTAGAATGTCACCTGTACGTCATTTTAGAATGTCACCTGTACGTCATTGTAGAATGTCACCTGTACGTCATTTTAGAATGTCACCTGTACGTCATTTTAGAATGTCACCTGTACGTCATTTTAGAATGTCACCTGTACGTCATTGTAGAATGTCACCTGTACGTCATTTTAGAATGTCACCTGTACGTCATTTTAGAATGTCACCTGTACGTCATTTTAGAATGTCACCTGTACGTCATTTTAGAATGTCACCTGTACGTCATTGTAGAATGTCACCTGTACGTCATTTTAGAATGTCACCTGTACGTCATTGTAGAATGTCACCTGTACGTCATTTTAGAATGTCACCTGTACGTCATTTTAGAATGTCACCTGTACGTCATTTTAGAATGTCACCTGTACATCACAGGTCAATTCAGACTATTGAGTCAATAGTTATAAAATGGCAGGATTACTTTCATTGCGACAATATTTGTGTATATATGTTGATAAAGATGAATCAAATTGTGTGTGTCTGTGTGTTATGACAGAGAATGATACTACTGCAATGAACATTGTTTCTTTGTTGATATTATGGCATAACATTTTGTGGTTTTCATTGGCCCCTGAAATTGTAGTTTTTTTGTCTCTCGCATTGTTTTAGAATGTTTTTTCCTCTTTTCTCCATACTTCCAAAATAAATAAAAAACAGAGTGGAAAACAGACTTATCTTTCTACAAAGTATTGCACATTACAAATTGCAGTTTTGTTGATTAACAGCAAGTTGTTAAATGACGTTTCATCCTCAGGAAGTGTGGAGACGGGCTGGCCATTTTTACATTTTACATTTTGAATACAAAAAGGCAAAAAAATGTGATAGAAAAACAATCAAAGTAAAAATAAACGTTTTCTAATTGTATACAACAACATTTAAAATAAAAATATTCAACGTAAATAGAATCAACCAAAGTTTCCATTCACTACGTGGGAGTTCACATTTCAACATTTCATTCTAAGAAGAATATCTTTGCATTGTGAAGAATATCTTTGTACCGGTACCCCCTGTATATAGCCTCCACATTGACTCTGTACCGGTACCACCTGCATATAGCCTCCACATTGACCCTGTACCGGTACCACCTGTATATAGCCTCCACATTGACCCTGTACCGGTACCACCTGTATATAGCCTCCACATTAACCCTGTACCGGTACCACCTGTATATAGCCTCCACATTGACTCTGTACCGGTGCCCCCTGTATATAGCCTCCACATTGACCCTGTACTGGTACCCCCTGTATATAGCCTCCACATTAACCCTGTACCGGTACCCCCTGTATATAGCCTCCACATTGACTCTGTACCGGTACCACCTGTATATAGCCTCCACATTAACCCTGTACTGGTACCCCCTGTATATAGCCTCCACATTAACCCTGTACCGGTACCACCTGTATATAGCCTCCACATTGACCCTGTACCGGTACGACCTGTATATAGCCTCCACATTAACCCTGTACCGGTACCACCTGTATATAGCCTCGCTACTGTTAATTTCACTTTCATTGTACTGTTTTTTAAATTGATTTACTTATCTATTGTTTACATAATACCTATTTTTTACTTGAAAATTGCACTGTTGGTTAAGGGCTTGTAAGTAAGGATTTCACTGTTAGGTCTAGCTAGCTAGATACCTAGCTAACTACTGGTGATTTGTTACAGGTATCTAGCTAGCTAACTACTTGCGATTTGTTACAGGTAACTAGCTAGCTAACTACCTGTTGTATTCGGCGCACGTGACAAATACACTTTTGATTTGGTAGAGTGTGGTGCTTGCAACGCTTGTGGGTTCGATTCCTACGGTGGATCAGTACAAAGATGTATATATTCACTTCTGTAAGTTGCTCTGGATAAGATCGTCTGCTAAATGTCTTTAATGTAAGACCGTTCCCTGTAGCATCTCCGTTATAGGCCTGAAGAAATGGTGCCTCTTTATATGAAATGTGTGAGCGCTATTTTATTTTAGCAACATTCTTTACGACAAGAGTATGTCTCAACCCAAGTGTGACACTAAGACACAATGTTTAATTTTTATTTATTTTACCTTTATTTAACTAGGCAAGTCAGTTAAGAACAAATTCTTAATTTCAATGACGGCCTAGGAACAGTGGGTTAACTGCCTGTTCAGGGGCAGAACGACAGAATATCTTTGCATTGTGAAGAATATCTTTGCATTGTGAATCATAAACGCTCCAAATCTCAACAGGCTTTTGTTTGAATTGTTTCTGCCTCTTTTAAAAGCTGTACTGATATAATATTTGAAACTAAGCTTAGTGTGAGAAGGCTGCAGGGAGTGGATATTATTAGTTAGTATATTAGTCAATTACTATATTAATCAATTACATCAGAATTTCACTGACCTAGCCTACAGCAATTCAATGGAAAGATCTGATTCATAAGAGGTTTGCTTGCATTTGGATGGTTCCTTAATGAGCAATAGTTACTGTATGGGGAGTATACATTAAGTTGTACTTCAATAGTTATTGTATGGGGAATATACATTAAGTTGTACTTCAATAGTTACTGTATGGTGAGTATACATTAATGTATTTATGTCATTATGGCAGGTCCTTTAGACTCCTATCAATCATGGAACAGACAGACTTAAGAGATGGTAAATGCGTTATATAGTGTGCTGTTGTGCTTCTCATTGACTTGCCACTATGTCACGTCCTCTGTCTATAGCCAGAAATACGACAAGAGACTAAAACACTAAGAATAAAAGGAAAACGCACTGCATTATTTAAGTAAAAATAATAAAACAGAGACTTTAAACACATGTTTATGTAGCTACTGTATGCACAGGGATGGATGGATGGTACGTAGCAGTAGTGTCCACACCTATTGCAGTCTAGTCTAAAATGGAGTTGGGCTGACTGTATGTACACAGTACACCGTACAGGGAGGACAGGTCTGTACCTCCACAGCCAAGTACAGTTGCTGGCACTAAAACGTTAGGTTGCACTGCAGTGTTATATATATATATATATATATATATATATATATATATATATATAAACTGGCAAAACAATTGGGTCAAGATGCTCAAGTGCCTTCTAGCAATTGTTTGTCACAAAACCCGGTACAGCAGACAGGTACAGGGTTTCATTTTTGTTTTTGTTTTAGTGGCCCGCAACTGTAGATGAGATGTTCTTGGACCCTGAACTCAGCTTAGTAGTGGAGGTACGTTCAGGTTCAGCTGTAAATTTTACAACAAACATCAACGACAAAACACACTGGACTAATCTCACTGTATACAAGAGGCACCACCTCCACGATATTATCGTAACTATAGACATTAGTTAAAGCTGAGAGCAACTAGGTTGATCAAATGTTACAGCTGAAACCACGACACACATTTCGTTCTTCCGGGTTTTATACAGCCTTCTTTTTTTTCTTTTTCTTTTTTTAAGTATCCACGCCAAAATAGAGACAGACCACTAATAATTCAACAGGGGGAAAATAAGAAGGTATGTCTGATTCTGTTCTTATAAGATACTGCTGCTCCATGTGACTTGGAGATCAATTTTTTTTTTTTTACTTTTAACTTCATCCAATCAGAATAACAGTAATATTCTTAACAATAGTTTAATAAAAAAATATTAAAAACATAGACAGGAAATCCAATAATGTAACTTCCTCTGTAGAAAAACAAAACAAAAAAAGAACCGTCCTAGTGCAGATACATGTAAACCTGGTCCTACAACTAGTTTAGCGATAATATAGTATAATAACATAGAAAGCGGGTATTTAAAAAAGAAAAAAAAAAAGAATCTTTCCTCTCACAGAGAGCGCTCACATCATGGTTTCTACAATAGTGTGGGTGGGCTTGATCAGGCCGTTGTTCCCGTTGGGGTCCAGCGGGAAGGTCAGCTCGCAAGCCTTGCCCTTAGAACGGTGGTCGGCTGGACGGGAGCTAGCACCTCCTAGTGGAGCCGCCACAGCCTTGATCCTCTGGAGGGAGAAAAAAAGAAAAGCTCTGTTTAACTTCCCAGTAAATACCAATATACAAGTATGATTTTACGACTGTAAGTGTATCTGTCATAGATGGATGGACATGAGACCTCCACAGGGTTCTAGGGGTAGGGGCCAGAGTCTAGGAGTAGGGGTCTAGGAGTAGGGGCCAGAGTCTAGGAGTAGGGGTCTAGGAGTAGGGGCCAGGGTCTAGGAATAGGGGTCTCGGAGTAGGGGCCAGGGTTCTAGGGTTAGGGGTCTAGGAGTAGGGTCTAGGAGTAGGGGTCTAGGAGTAGGGGCCAGGGTTCTAGGGTTAGGGGTCTAGGAGTAGGGGCCAGGGTCTAGGAGTATGGGTCTAGGGGTAGGGGCCAGGGTCTAGGAGTAGGGTTCAGGGTTCTAGGAGTAGGGGCCAGGGTTCTAGGGTTAGGGGTCTAGGAGTAGGGGCCAGGGTCTAGGGTCTAGGGTTAGGGGTCTAGAAGTAGGGGCCAGAGTCTAGGAGTAGGGGTCTAGTGTTAGGGGTCTAGGAGTAGGGGCCAGGGTCTAGGGGTAGGGGCCAGAATCTAGTGTTAGGGGTCAGCAGCAACTCACTGCCTTCCTGAAGACAAACAATGTATACAAAATGCTTCAGTCTGGTTTTAGACCCCATCATAGCACTGAGACGGCACTTGTGAAGGTGGTAAATGACATTTTAATGGCATCGGACCGAGGCTCTGCATCTGTCCTCGTGCTCCTAGACCTTAGTGCTGCTTTTGATACCATCGATCACCACATTCTTTTGGAGAGATTGGAAACCCAAATTGGTCTACACGGACAAGTTCTGTCCTGGTTTAGATCTTATCTGTCGGAAAGATATCAGTTTGTCTCTGTGAATGGTTTGTCCTCTGACAAATCAACTGTAAATTTCGGTGTTCCTCAAGGTTCCGTTTTAGGACCACTATTGTTTTCACTATATATTTTACCTCTTGGGGATGTTATTCGAAAACATAATGTTAACTTTCACTGCTATGCGGATGACACACAGCTGTACATTTCAATGAAACATGGTGAAGCCCCAAAATTGCCCTTGCTAGAAGCATGTGTTTCAGACATAAGGAAGTGGTTGGCTGCAAACGTTCTACTTTTAAACTCGGACAAAACAGAGATGCTTGTTCTAGGTCCCAAGAAACAAAGAGATCTTCTGTTGAATCTGACAATTAATCTTAATGGTTGTACAGTCGTCTCAAATAAAACTGTGAAGGACATCGGCGTTACTCTGGACCCTGATCTCTATTTTGAAGAACATATCAAGACCATTTCATGGACAGCTTTTTTCCATCTACGTAACATTGCAAAAATCAGAAACTTTCTGTCCAAAAATGATGCAGAAAAATTAATCCATGCTTTTGTCACTTCTAGGTTAGACTACTGCAATGCTCTACTTTCCGGCTACCCGGATAAAGCACTAAATAAACTTCAGTTAGTGCTAAATATGGCTGCTAGAATCCTGACTAGAACCAAAAAATTTGATTATATTACTCCAGTGCTAGCCTCTCTACACTGGCTTCCTGTCAAAGCAAGGGCTGATATCAAGGTTTTACTGCTAACCTACAAAGCATTACATGGGCTTGCTCCTACCTATCTCTCTGATTTGGTCCTGCCGTACATACCTACACGTACGCTACGGTCACAAGACGCAGGCCTCCTAATTGTCCCTAGAATTTCTAAGCAAACAGCTGGAGGCAGGGCTTTCTCCTATAGAGCTCAATTTTTATGGAACGGTCTGCCTACCCATGTCAGAGACGCAAACTCGGTCTCAACCTTTAAGTCTTTACTGAAGACTCATCTCTTCAGTGGGTCATATGATTGAGTGTAGTCTGGCCCAGGAGTGGGAAGGTGAACGGAAAAGCTCTGGAGCAACGAACCGCCCTTGCTGTCTCTGCCTGGCCGGTTCCCCTCTTTCCACTGTGATTCTCTGCCTCTAACCCTATTACAGGGGCTGAGTCAGTGGCTTACTGGGGCTCTCTCATGCCGTCCCTGGAAGGAGTGCGTCACCTGAGTGGGTTGATTCACTGATGTGGTCATCCTGTCTGGGATGGCGCCCCCCCTTGGGTTGTGCCATGGCGGAGATCTTTGTGGGCTATACTCAGCCTTGTCTCAGGATGGTAAGTTGGTGGTTAGAGATATCCCTCTAGTGGTGTGGGGGCTGTGCTTTGGCAAAGTGGGTGGGGTTATATCCTTCCTGTTTGGCCCTGTCCGGGGGTGTCCTTGGATGGGGCCACAGTGTCTCCTGACCCCTCCTGTCTCAGCCTCCAGTATTTATGCTGCAGTAGTTTATGTGTCAGGGGGCTAGGGTCAGTTGTTATATCTGGAGTACTTCTCCTGTCCTATCCGGTGTCCTGTGTGAATTTAAGTATGCTCTCTCTAATTCTCTCCTTTCTTTCTCTCTCTCTCGGAGGACCTGAGCCCTAGGACCATGCCCCAGGACTACCTGACATGATGACTCCTTGTTGTCCCCAGTCCACCTGGCCGTGCTGCTGCTCCAGTTTCAACTGTTCTGCCTTATTATTATTCGACCATGCTGGTAATTTATGAACATTTGAACATCTTGGCCATGTTCTGTTATAATCTCCACCCGGCACAGCCAGAAGAGGACTGGCCACCCCACATATGCTCTCTCTAATTCTCTCTTTCTTTCTCTCTCTCGGAGGACCTGAGCCCTAGGACCATGCCCCAGGACTACCTGACATGATGACTCCTTGCTGTCCCCAGTCCACCTGGCCGTGCTGCTGCTCCAGTTTCAACTGTTCTGCCTTATTATTATTCGACCATGCTGGTCATTTATGAACATTTGAACATCTTGGCCATGTTCTGTTATAATCTCCACCTGGCACAGCCAGAAGAGGACTGGCCACCCCATATAGCCTGGTTCCTCTTTAGGTTTCTTCCTAGGTTTTGGCCTTTCTAGGGAGTTTTTCCTAGCCACCGTGCTTCGATTTGATTTGATTTAGGAGTAGGGGCCAGATTCTAGGGTTAGGGGTCTAGGAGAAGGAGCCAGAGTCTAGGGTTAGGGATCTAGGAGAAGGAGCCAGATTCTAGGGTTAGGGGTCTAGGAGTAGGGGCCAGAGTCTAGGGTTAGGGGTCTAGGAGTAGGGGCCAGAGTCTAGGGTTAGGGGTCTAGGAGTAGGGGCCAGTGTCTAGGGTTAGGGGTCTAGGAGTAGGGGCCAGAGTCTAGGGTTAGGGGTCTAGGAGTAGGGGCCAGAGTCTAGGGTTAGGGGTCTAGGAGTAGGGGCCAGATTCTAGGGTTAGGGGTCTAGGAGTAGGGGCCAGAGTCTAGGGTTAGGGGTCTAGGAGTAGGGGTCTAGGGGTAGGGGTCTAGGAGTAGGGGCCAGGGTCTAGGGTTAGGGGCCAGAGTCTAGGGTGAGGGGTCTAAGGAGAAGGGGCCGGAGTCTAGGGTTAGGGGTCTAGGAGTAGGGGCCAGGGTTCTAGGGTTAGGGGCCAGCGTCTAAGGTTAGGGGTCTAGGAGTAGGCGTAGGCTTCTAGGGGTAGGGGCCAGAGTCTATGGGTAGGGGTCTAGGAGTAGGGGCCAGAGTCTACGGGTAGGGGTCTAGGAGTAGGGGCCAGAGTCTAGGGGTAGGAGCCTAGGGATAGGGACCAGGGCCTAAGGGTATGGGAATAGGGGTAGGGCCAAGGGGGTAGGAGCTCGGGGCCAGGGTCTATATGGATTGAATACTGACCTCTATGAGTGGTCCATCGGACTGGATGATCTTGATGACCACCACCATAGGAATACAGATCATAGAAGCCAGGGCCAGAGTCCAGCCCACACCGATGGACCAGTCGGGGTACTCGTAGACCTTGTTGTACGTCAAAGGTTTATATTTGACCAAGGAGAAAATGAAGCAACCCTGGAGGCAGAGACAAACAGCAATGGAAATCAGAATCACCTTTATTCTCAAAATACATTATCATTTGTCTGTATAACCTGTGTATCACCTGTATATCCTGTTTATCATCTGTCTGTATATCCTGTTTAACATCCGTCTGTATATCCTGCTTATCATCTGTCTGTATATCCTGTTTATCGTCTGTCTGTATATCCTGTTTAACATCCGTCTGTATATCCTGCTTATCATCTGTCTGTATATCCTGTTTATCATCTGTCTGTATATCCTGTTTATCATCTGTCTGTATAACCTGTGTATCACCTGTATATCCTGTTTAACATATGTCTGTATATCCTGCTTATCATCTGTCTGTATATCCTGTTTATCATCTGTCTGTATATCCTGCTTATCATCTGTCTGTATATCCTGTTTATCATCTGTCTGTATATCCTGTTTATCATCTGTCTGTATATCCTGTTGATCATCTGTCTGCAATAAATCCATGTAATATATCCTATACTTTCACAATAAATCCACGTAATATAGTCTACACCTTCACAATAAATCCATGTAATATAGTCTACACCTTCACAATAAATCCATGTAATATAGTCTACACCATCACAATAAATCCATGTAATATAGTCTACACCATCGCAATAAATCCATGTAATATAGTCTACACCTTCACAATAAATCCATGTAATATAGTCTACACCATCACAATAAATCCATGTAATATAGTCTACACCTTCACAATAAATCCATTATTTATTTTAGACCGGTCTAAAGAAACATGATGTGAAGAGCGTGTAGTCTATTTCAGAAGAACAGAATACTACACCTGTTGTATTCAGCATTTCACTGTGAGGTCTACTACACCTGTTGTATTCAGCATTTCACTGTAAGGTCTACTACACCTGTTGTATTCAGCATTTCACTGTAAGGTCTACTACACCTGTTGAATTCAGCATTTCACTGTAAGGTCTACTACACCTGTTGTATTCAGCGTTTCACTGTAAGGTCTACTACACCTGTTGTATTCATCATTTCACTGTAAGGTCTACTACACCTGTTGTATTCAGCATTTCACTGTAAGGTCTACTACACCTGTTGTATTCGGCATTTCACTGTAAGATCTACTACACCTATTGTATTCGGCATTTCACTGTAAGGTCTACTACACCTGTTGTATTCGGCACACGTGACAAATACACTTTTGATTTGATTTGATCTGCCATTTCCTTCAAAACAAACACCTATTGTTTCATGAACGTTGGGGAACATTTAAAAAACATTTTTTTATTATTATTATTTGACGAAATTGATAATAAGGCTACTGCCATATCAAATGATGATGTCTACCACAACCACAATAACATCAGGGCCATCAGTAATACACATTCATAAACATATACTCTCTTCAAATTCTCCCTAGTCCCTCTCATTCTCCTCAAATGATCCTCAGTCTCCCCTTTTAGTTCGTCTCATGAGAACAATTAGCAATGTGTTTTCTGGTCGTTAAGGGGATTAATTGAGATTAGTCTAAAGACGGAGCCAAGCACCACATTTACCAAATGCCTCAACCGTTTTAATCCAGCACCGAACACACAGTTTTACCACCAGCCACCTGTTAGTTTCCCTTTAACCTCCAAGGACGCAGGGCAACACGGGAGTGAAATGTGACCTTACAGAGAAACGATAGGGTTTTAGAGAGTGAGACCTGGCCACTGTTGTTATGCAAATTATCCTAAAACCCCGCATCCCACCACCCAATTTAAGACCCTAGCCCTAAAGCTCTGATAGGAACTGGTCTACTGTCTACCTCTCCTCTCACACTCCCCCCGCTCCTCTCGTTCCTCTCCCCTCCTCTCAACCAGCCTTCTCCTCTCTTCTCTCCCCACCTCTCATCCAGCCTTCTCCTCTCTTCTCTCCCCTCCTCTCATCCAGTCTTCTCCTCTCTTCTCCCCCCCCTCTCATCCAGTCTTCTCCTCTCTTCTCTCCCCTCCTCTCATCCAGCCTTCTCCTCTCTTCTCTCCCCTCCTCTCATCCAGTCTTCTTCTCTGTTATCTCCCCACCTCTCATCCAATCTTCTCCTCTCTTCTCTCCCCCCTCTCATCCAGTCTTCTCCTCTCTTCTCTCCTCTCATCCAATCTTCTCCTCTCTTCTCTCCCCCCTCTCATCCAGCCTTCTCCTCTCTTCTCTCCAGTCCTCACATCCAGTCTTCTCCTCTCTTTTCTCCCCTCCTCTCATCCAGTCTTCTCCTCTGTTATCTCCCCTCCTCTCATCCAATCTTCTCCTCTCTTCTCTCCCCCCTCTCATCCTGTCTTCTCCTCTCTTCTCTCCCCTCCTCTCATCCAGTCTTCTCCTCTCTTCTCTCCCCTCCTCTCATCCAGTCTTCTCCTCTCTTCGCTCCCGTCCTCACATCCAGTCTTCTCCTCTCTTCTCTCCCCTCCTCTCATCCAGCCTTCTCCTCTCTTCTCTCCCGTCCTCTCATCCAGTCTTCTCCTCTGTTATCTCCCTCCTCTCATCCAATCTTCTCCTCTCTTCTCTCCCCCTCTCATCCAGTCTTCTCCTCTCTTCTCTCCCCTCCTCTCATCCAGTCTTCTCCTCTGTTATCTCCCCCTCTCATCCAATCTTCTCCTCTCTTCTCTCCCCCTCTCATCCAGTCTTCTCCTCTCTTCTCTCCCCTCCTCTCATCCAGTCTTCTCCTCTCTTCTCTCCCTCCTCTCATCCAGTCTTCTCCTCTCTTCGCTCCCGTCCTCACATCCAGTCTTCTCCTCTCTTCTCTCCCCTCCTCTCATCCAGCCTTCTCCTCTCTTCTCTCCCGTCCTCTCATCCAGTCTTCTCCTCTGTTATCTCCCCTCCTCTCATCCAATCTTCTCCTCTCTTCTCTCCCCCCTCTCATCCAGTCTTCTCCTCTCTTCTCTTCTCTCCCCTCCTCTCATCCAGTCTTCTCCTCTCTTCTCTCCGCTCCTCTCATCCAGTCTTCTCCTCTCTTCTCTCCCGTCCTCTCATCCACTCTTCTCTTCTCTCCCCTCCTCTTATTCAGTCTTCTCCTCTGTTCTCTCCCCTCCTCTCATCCAGTCTTCTTCTCTCTTCTCTCTCCTCCTCTCATCCAGTCTTCTCCTCTCTTCTCTCCCATCCTCTCATCCAGTCTTCTCTTCTCTCCGCTCCTCTCATCCAGTCTTCTCCTCTCTTCTCTCCCGTCCTCTCATCCAGTCTTCTCCTCTGTTATCTCCCCTCCTCTCATCCAATCTTCTCCTCTCTTCTCTCCCCCCTCTCATCCAGTCTTCTCCTCTCTTCTCTTCTCTCCCCTCCTCTCATCCAGTCTTCTCCTCTCTTCTCTCCCCTCCTCTTATTCAGTCTTCTCCTCTGTTCTCTCCCCTCCTCTCATCCAGTCTTCTTCTCTCTTCTCTCTCCTCCTCTCATCCAGTCTTCTCCTCTCTTCTCTCCCCTCCTCTCATCCAGTCTTCTCCTCTCTTCTCTCCCCTCCTCTCATCCAGTCTTCTCCTCTCTTCGCTCCCGTCCTCACATCCAGTCTTCTCCTCTCTTCTCTCCCCTCCTCTCATCCAGCCTTCTCCTCTCTTCTCTCCCGTCCTCTCATCCAGTCTTCTCCTCTGTTATCTCCCCTCCTCTCATCCAATCTTCTCCTCTCTTCTCTCCCCCCTCTCATCCAGTCTTCTCCTCTCTTCTCTCCCCTCCTCTCATCCAGTCTTCTCCTCTGTTATCTCCCCCCCTCTCATCCAATCTTCTCCTCTCTTCTCTCCCCCCTCTCATCCAGTCTTCTCCTCTCTTCTCTCCCCTCCTCTCATCCAGTCTTCTCCTCTCTTCTCTCCCCTCCTCTCATCCAGTCTTCTCCTCTCTTCGCTCCCGTCCTCACATCCAGTCTTCTCCTCTCTTCTCTCCCCTCCTCTCATCCAGCCTTCTCCTCTCTTCTCTCCCGTCCTCTCATCCAGTCTTCTCCTCTGTTATCTCCCCTCCTCTCATCCAATCTTCTCCACTCTTCTTCTCTCCCCCTCTCATCCAGTCTTCTCCTCTCTTCTCTTCTCTCCCTCCTCTCATCCAGTCTTCTCCTCTCTTCTCTCCGCTCCTCTCATCCAGTCTTCTCCTCTCTTCTCTCCCGTCCTCTCATCCACTCTTCTCTTCTCTCCCCTCCTCTTATTCAGTCTTCTCCTCTGTTCTCTCCCCTCCTCTCATCCAGTCTTCTTCTCTCTTCTCTCTCCTCCTCTCATCCAGTCTTCTCCTCTCTTCTCTCCCATCCTCTCATCCAGTCTTCTCTTCTCTCCGCTCCTCTCATCCAGTCTTCTCCTCTCTTCTCTCCCGTCCTCTCATCCAGTCTTCTCCTCTGTTATCTCCCCTCCTCTCATCCAATCTTCTCCTCTCTTCTCTCCCCCCTCTCATCCAGTCTTCTCCTCTCTTCTCTTCTCTCCCCTCCTCTCATCCAGTCTTCTCCTCTCTTCTCTCCGCTCCTCTCATCCAGTCTTCTCCTCTCTTCTCTCCCGTCCTCTCATCCACTCTTCTCTTCTCTCCCCTCCTCTTATTCAGTCTTCTCCTCTGTTCTCTCCCCTCCTCTCATCCAGTCTTCTTCTCTCTTCTCTCTCCTCCTCTCATCCAGTCTTCTCCTCTCTTCTCTCCCATCCTCTCATCCAGTCTTCTCTTCTGTCCGCTCCTCTCATCCAGTCTTCTCCTCTCTTCTCTCCCGTCCTCTCATCCACTCTTCTCTTCTCTCCCCTCCTCTCACTCATATACAGGGTCAGTTCCAGGGTCAGTAGCAATATACAGGGTCAGTAACAGGGTCAGTTACAGGGTCAGTAGCCATGGGGCGGCAGGTAGCCTAGAGCGTTGGATCGAAAGGTTGCAAGATCGAATCCAGTTAACCCACTGTTCCTAGACCAGTTAACCCACTGTTCCTAGACCAGTTAACCCACCGTTCCTAGACCAGTTAACCCACTGTTCCTAGACCAGTTAACCCACCGTTCCTAGACCAGTTAACCCACCGTTCCTAGACCAGTTAACCCACCGTTCCTAGACCAGTTAACCCACTGTTCCTAGACCAGTTAACCCACTGTTCCTAGACCAGTTAACCCACTGTTCCTAGACCAGTTAACCCACTGTTCCTAGACCAGTTAACCCACTGTTCCTAGACCAGTTAACCCACTGTTCCTAGGCCAGTTAACCCACTGTTCCTAGACCAGTTAACCCACTGTTCCTAGACCAGTTAACCCACTGTTCCTAGACCAGTTAAACCACTGTTCCTAGACCAGTTAACCCACTGTTCCTAGACCAGTTAACCCACTGTTCCTAGACCAGTTAACCCACTGTTCCTAGACCAGTTAACCCACTGTTCCTAGGCCAGTTAACCCACTGTTCCTAGACCAGTTAACCCACTGTTCCTAGACCAGTTAACCCACTGTTCCTAGACCAGTTAAACCACTGTTCCTAGACCAGTTAACCCACTGTTCCTAGACCAGTTAACCCACTGTTCCTAGACCAGTTAACCCACTGTTCCTAGGCCGTCATTGAATTTGTTCTTAACTGACTTGCCTAGTTAAATAAAAGGTAAATATAAAGGGGCAGTTCATGTTTTGACCAGTGCACATCATGTACAGTCGGGTACAGGAAGTCAGTATCAATTAACATAAGACTCACCACACAAAGAAGAGGCGTGATCACAGACCAGCTCCATTTCATCCAGGGATTTGGTCGGTAGCCAATCATGTCTTCAATCGCATCATAGAAATTATCAACGCCTGACGGGAGGAGAACATGGTTAAATAGGGGGCATTTTGGTCACAAAAAAAAATTGAACATTTAAAAAAAATCCTGAACAAACACTGGCACTTCACTCCCCCCCCCCCCCCCCCCCTTCTAGTTCTGACTTTACTGATAGCTCCTTTACTGAGGGGAAAGTGTACTTACTATGACTGAGATATGTGGCTGTTTTCACCTAGCTATCTTAAGATCCATGAACTAACTGTAAGTCTCTCTCTGGATGAGAGCGTCCGCCAAATTACCAAAATGTCAAAAATGTCAATTATGACACGACATAAATGGCAAATCAGACAGATTTCTCCAATATAGTATGTCTCATTCTTGTCTTTGTGATGGGACACAGCCACATATTCTGGGTCTACTTCTCGGTCTATTTTGGCACTGTCAGTTGATATAATGCAACAATAAAGTGTAACAAAGGTAAAAATATATTTGTTGCATTCGAGACAGAACCGTAAAACCTCTAGATAGCATGACTATTTGTGATTGTAAAGTATTATAAAAGGTAGCCTAGCGCTTAAGACAATAGGCCAGTAAAGGGAAACGTTGCTGGTTCGAATCCCTGAACCCTGGCCTAGGTGGAGAAAAAAAAAATCTGTCAATGTGCCCATGAGGAAGACACTTGACCTGAATTGCTCCTGTATGTTGCTCTGGTTAAGAACATCTGTGAACTGACTAACATGTCAAATTATATATTTAACTGACATAGAGCCCGAGGACGTTGAATGTTCACAGTTTCTATACAGACACACAGAGCATTTAGTTTCAAAGCAGACGTACCATAAACCCAGGCTACAGCAATACATTCAAAGAATGCAACCCACAAAAGGCACACTCCGCTGGCTGCATAGTAGTCAAAGAGCTGAAATACATACATGCCACCCTGTGGGAGAGAGACACAGGCAGGATTTAGTGCTGTCATGTTGGAATGTAGCATGCTAAGATAGATGTACAGTCAGAGACACAGTAGAAGTCGATATACTGTAGTGTATGTAGGGCTGGTGAGGGTGTTGGCCCCTAAGACCAGTGGTGGGAGAATAGACAGGTTTGCATTCCAACTGACACTCTGTTTCCTACGTCAATTGTTTCCAACCGCTGTGCCGTGAAACTTTTCCTAATCTTGATTATGTTTTTGATGACTCACTTATAAACGTGACCTGTGGAATGCACGGAATAGCCCAACGGAACCTTGAGCCGTTCAGTGTTCCAACGGAATATCCCAACGGAACCTTGAGCGGTTCAGTGTTCCAACGGAATATCCCAACGGAACCTTGAGCCGTCCAGTGATCCAACGGAATCTTGAGCCGTTCAGTGTTCCAACGGAATATCCCAACGGAACCTTGAGCCGTCCAGTGTTCCAACGGAATATCCCAACGGAACCTTGAGCGGTTCAGTGTTCCAACGGAATATCCCAACGGAACCTTGAGCCGTCCAGTGTTCCAACGGAATATCCCAACGGAACCTTGAGCGGTTCAGTGTTCCAACGGAATATCCCAACGGAACCTTGAGCGGTTCAGTGTTCCAACGGAATAGCCCAACGGAACCTTGAGCCGTCCAGTGTTCCAACAAAATAGCCCAACAGAGCACTCCGTGAGAGGCAGCATGAGATTGTGATGTCATGGAAAAAACTTGGATAAAGCAGTAAGTCCCTGACTCCCTGGCTGTCTAGGGGGCCTGCCTGAGGGGAATCACATGCTTGTTTCTACATTGTGAGGCCGAGAAGCAGGGAGGTTTTCAGAAAGAGTGGAGATAAAAGACAGCGATTTAAGTGTGTGAGCCAGAAGCGTCTCTAAATAGATCATACCGTAGGCTACAGGGAAGCTCTTGATAGTACAGCAGCATATTTAGTGGTGCTATTATAAGGGACTGGCTGGCATGAGAAGAGAGGAAAAGAGGAAGTGGAACTGTTGTTTTGGGACTCTTGTTGCTGGGGGAATTCTGAGGTTTATTAACAATCCCCCTTAATACTTTGTTCTATTCATTAGGGCAGTAGTGGTTCCCAAACGTGTACTCACTGGTTCTGACCTGAGTACCCCTGGGGACCCTTGTACCCCTGTTTGGGAACCACTGCCTTCGGGTGTAGCTATTTACTGCACTACACATGTGGTGCTGCATATTGTATTGAAAGTTATGCCCTAATATGTCTATAGCCCGCATTGTTATGGAAGCTGATAATGGAGACAGCAGTAATAGCAGAGGCCACAGTACCATATTAGGGCAAATTATAATATTAGACATAAATAACTTTAGTCAGATCGTTTTGTATTCATTAAGGGGGTGTAGGAAAGTACATTCACTAGACCTTACTTCAGTAACACTACTACAATAATATGATATCAGTGTAA
Source organism: Oncorhynchus nerka (assembly GCF_034236695.1). Taxonomy (NCBI): domain Eukaryota; kingdom Metazoa; phylum Chordata; class Actinopteri; order Salmoniformes; family Salmonidae; genus Oncorhynchus; species Oncorhynchus nerka. Next base: position 97,004,761 of record NC_088410.1, on the reverse strand, counting down.
AAAGTGAAAGTACACTACTAGTAACCATGGTAAGTCCCAGAATATAGTACTTACCCTAGTAACCATGGTAAGTCCCAGAAGATAGTACTTACCCTAGTAACCATGGTAAGTCTCAGAATATAGCTTACCCTAGTAACCATGGTAAGTCCCAGAAGATAGTACTTACCCTAGTAACCATGGTACGTCTCAGAATATAGCTTAACCTAGTAACCATGGTAAGTCCCAGAAGATAGTATTTACCCTAGTAACCATGGTAAGTCCCAGAAGATAGTACTTACCCTAGTAACCATGGTAAGTCCCAGAAGATAGTACTTACCCTAGTAACCATGGTAAGTCCCAGAAGATAGTACTTACCCTAGTAACCATGGTAAGTCCCAGAAGATAGTACTTACCCTAGTAACCATGGTAAGTCCCAGAAGATAGTACTTACCCTAGTAACCATGGTAAGTCCCAGAAGATAGTACTTACCCTAGTAACCATGGTAAGTCTCAGAAGATAGTACTTACCCTAGTAACCATGGTAAGTCCCAGAAGATAGTACTTACCCTAGTAACCATGGTACGTCTCAGAATATAGCTTACCCTAGTAACCATGGTAAGTCCCAGAAGATAGCTTATGGAGCACACAATAGCTATAAAAATTTCCCGACGGTAACCCTTCCTTAGGAAGGAGGGATACAGATCCACCAAGGAAGTGATCTGTCCTTCCACTTCCACAAACTGGGGACAGAAAGACAGAGACAAGAGATCTCATTAACACTCAGTTAACATACTATACCGGTCAATGTCTGATAGGCTAACAGTGTTGCTAACAGGGTTGGGGGGGGGAGGGTCAAATATATTTGAATTAGGCTGTTTGAGAAAGCTTGAATCATACAGATATGTAGGATTTTAAATATGAGCCAGTTTGCTACAACAGGAAAATAATCCTGCAGCAACAGGACATGTGAATTGTTATGTGGATTATAACTAATGGACATTTTTGTAGGGGTTGATACATTTTTTGTGTGATCGAAAATCAAGTCCGAAATTTTTAAATGGAAATTACAAACTTGAGAAGCCTTTTTAATCCTCAAATACACTACAGGTTTTACATTTCCTGCATGCTAGGAAAGTTATCCTGCAACAACTGTAGCAGATCTAAGCTGTGTGCTGGAAAACCCTGGTTGTTCATAGGGGAAGTTAGGCCTTGTGGTGCTCATAGGGGAAGTCAGGCCTTGTGGTGTGCATAGGGGAAGTTAGGCCTTGTGGTGCTCATAGGGGAAGTTAGGCCTTGTGGTGCTCATAGGGGAAGTTAGGCCTTGTGGTGCTCATAGGTGAAGTCAGGCCTTGTGGTGCTCATAGGTGAAGTCAGGCCTTGTGGTGCTCATAGGTGAAGTTAGGCCTTGTGGTGCTCATAGGTGAAGGTAGGCCTTGTGGTGCTCATAGGGGAAGTTAGGCCTTGTGGTGCTCATAGGTGAAGTGAGGCCTTGTGGTGCTCATAGGTGAAGTGAGGCCTTGTGGTGCTCATAGGTGAAGTTAGGCCTTGTGGTGTTCATAGGTGAAGTTAGGCCTTGTGGTGCTCATAGGTGAAGTTAGGCCTTGTGGTGCTCATAGGTGAAGTTAGGCCTTGTGGTGCTCATAGGTGAAGTTAGGCCTTGTGGTGCTCATAGGTGAAGTTAGGCCTTGTGGTGTTCATAGGTGAAGTTAGGCCTTGTGGTGCTCATAGGTGAAGTTAGGCCTTGTGGTGCTCATAGGTGAAGTTAGGCCTTGTGGTGCTCATAGGTGAAGTTAGGCCTTGTGGTGCTCATAGGTGAAGTTAGGCCTTGTGGTGTTCATAGGTGAAGTCAGGCCTTGTGGTGTTCATAGGTGAAGTTAGGCCTTGTAGTGTTCATAGGTGAAGTTAGGCCTTGTGGTGCTCATCGGTGAAGTCAGGCCTTGTGGTTTTCATAGGTGAAGGTAGGCCTTGTGGTGCTCATAGGTGAAGTTAGGCCTTGTGGTTTTCATAGGTGAATGTAGGCCTTGTGGTGCTCATAGGTGAAGTTAGGCCTTGTGGTGCTCATAGGTGAAGTTAGGCCTAGTGGTGCTCATAGGTGAAGTTAGGCCTTGTGGTGCTCATAGGTGAAGTTAGGCCTTGTGGTGCTCATAGGTGAAGTTAGGCCTTGTGGTGTTCATAGGTGAAGTCAGGCCTTGTGGTGTTCATAGGTGAAGTTAGGCCTTGTGGTGCTCATAGGTGAAGTTAGGCCTTGTAGTGTTCATAGGTAAAGTTAGGCCTTGTGGTGCTCATCGGTGAAGTCAGGCCTTGTGGTTTTCATAGGTGAAGGTAGGCCTTGTGGTGCTCATAGGTGAAGTTAGGCCTTGTGGTTTTCATAGGTGAATGTAGGCCTCGTGGTGCTCATAGGTGAAGTTAGGCCTTGTGGTGCTCATAGGTGAAGTTAGGCCTTGTGGTGCTCGTGAATTTCCATAATTTTTTTAGCTTCAGGCGAGCCCTAACATCTCACTTAAAACGTCGCTTTGTGTTTAATGTGTTATGTATCTGGATAGTATAAATCATTGTATGTAATACAATTGCCTTCTTGTATCAAAATAGTGGACCTGTGTGGCTCAGTTGGAGGAGCATTGAAACACCAAAGGATGTGCGTTCATTTCCTGTTGTGGCCACCCCATATATAAAATGTATGCAAGAATGACTGTAATTGGTTTTGGATGAAAGCATATATATTACTAAGGATTAATGACTTATCAGGGGGTTGCATTTCACCAGCACAGAGAAATCTGATATTGTTGAGGGTGACAAACTCAATTGTCAGTGACACAACTCTCAGCAGTTGCCAGTAAACAGTGTTGGTTTTTTATACCTATCACTTCTTGTATCAAGTCACCCAGCTATTCTGAGAAAGTGACTTCAAGGTCTAGATTCAATCAGATCAGGTGTTAACCGGCGATAGCAGACACCCACATTGTGGCTGTTTAGGCGGTGTCGGGGCAGGTGTTTAGGCGGTGTCGGAGCGGGTGTTTAGGCGGTGTCCAAGAGGGTGTTTAGGCGGTGTCCAAGTGGGTGTTTAGGCGGTGTCCAAGTGGGTGTTTAGGCGGTGTTGGGGCAGGTGTTTAGGCGGTGTTGGGGCAGGTGTTTAGGCGGTGTCCAAGAGGGTGTTTAGGCGGTGTCCAAGAGGGTGTTTAGGCGGTGTCCAAGAGGGTGTTTAGGCGGTGTCCAAGAGGGTGTTTAGGCGGTGTCCAAGAGGGTGTTCAGGCGGTGTCAAAGAGGGTGTTTAGGCGGTGTCCAAGAGGGTGTTTAGGCGGTGTCCAAGTGGGTGTTTAGGCGGTGTCCAAGTGGGTGTTTAGGCGGTGTTGGGGCAGGTGTTTAGGCGATGTCCAAGTGGGTGTTTAGGCGGTGTCCAAGAGGGTGTTTAGGCGGTGTCCAAGTGGGTGTTTAGGCGGTGTCCAAGAGGGTGTTTAGGCGGTGTCCAAGAGGGTGTTCAGGCGGTGTCCAAGAGGGTGTTTAGGCGGTGTCCAAGAGGGTGTTTAGGCGGTGTCGGGGCAGGTGTTTAGGCGGTGTCCAAGAGGGTGTTTAGGCGGTGTCCAAGAGGGTGTTTAGGCGGTGTCCAAGAGGGTGTTTAGGCGGTGTCCAAGAGGGTGTTTAGGCGTTGTCCAAGAGGGTGTTTAGGCGTTGTCCAAGAGGGTGTTTAGGCGGTGTCCAAGAGGGTGTTTAGGCGGTGTCCAAGTGGGTGTTTAGGCGGTGTCCAAGTGGGTGTTTAGGCGGTGTTGGGGCAGGTGTTTAGGCGATGTCCAAGTGGGTGTTTAGGCGGTGTCCAAGTGGGTGTTTAGGCGGTGTCCAAGAGGGTGTTTAGGTGGTGTCCAAGTGGGTGTTTAGGCGGTGTCCAAGAGGGTGTTTAGGCGGTGTCCAAGAGGGTGTTTAGGCGGTGTTGGGGCAGGTGTTTAGGCGATGTCCAAGAGGGTGTTTAGGCGTTGTCCAAGAGGGTGTTTAGGCGGTGTCCAAGAGGGTGTTTAGGCGGTGTCCAAGTGGGTGTTTAGGCGGTGTCCAAGTGGGTGTTTAGGCGGTGTTGGGGCAGGTGTTTAGGCAATGTCCAAGTGGGTGTTTAGGCGGTGTCCAAGTGGGTGTTTAGGCGGTGTCCAAGAGGGTGTTTAGGCGGTGTCCAAGAGGGTGTTTAGGCGGTGTCCAAGAGGGTGTTTAGGCGGTGTCCAAGAGGGTGTTTAGGCGGTGTCCAAGTGGGTGTTTAGGCGGTGTCGGAGCCTTCAAATCGTGTGAGTAGCTTGCTCTTGCGATCATTGCATCGAAGCCACACCCACCCGACTTGAGTTAGAAATTCAGAACGAGAAAGTGTAGGCTACTATCGAAATAATTGCACTCAAATTGGAAAATGTATAAAAAAAAATAATGAGGATTTCTTTCAGTCTAATCGAGGTAGATAACATCTCACATTCCAGTGTTCCAACTTGTAAACAAGGCTCAGGGTTTCTGTTCATTCGACGCCGTTGAGCCAATGGCGATGTCCGCTTTAGGTATAATGCCGGGAGCCACTTGTGAATTTGACAGCTCTAATGAAGATCCAACTCCGACACAGTCAAAACAAGCGCCATGCGGGGGTTGTTGGCTAAATATGATCTGACTGAGTAGAGACACTATGTTTTTAGCTACAACTGCTGCAGCAATGTGAATTCTTGTTCGTTTTTTTCTCTCCTGCTTCATAGTGTCCTCCACTACCCCCTACCTAGTGTACACTAGAGTCTCTAGACCAAAGCTAGTACTATAGTAGCACATTCTACTTATTGTGTTGTACAGTCCCAAATACATTCAAACCTGTCAATGTTAGTCTATGGAATCCTAGATATGGAACAGTATCTTATGATACTTATGTACAGTGTTCTACAGTAGTCAGTACTTGTGTATTCATGATAATATATGTAGCGCAGACCCCACCCATGTTATAGCTTCACCATCTCAGCAATCATGTGACTCATATAAAAACCAAAAGGACTTACTGAAACGTACAACTTCCCTTTATGAGTCCATCAAATGTGTTACGTTTCATCCTCTCAGTGTTCATATGACTGGTATAAATAAACCTGCTTACTACTGTGTCATAGCAACCTGACCTGACCTATAATCATCCTGATCCTTGATTCATAATGAGTATAGTGCTGACCTGACTGATTCAGACTCAGATTCTGATTATTGATTCATAATGAGTATACTACTGACCTGACTGATTCAGACTCAGATTCTGATTATTGATTCATAATGAGAATAGTACTGACCTGAGTGATTCAGACTCAGATTCAGATCCTTGATTCATAATGAGTATAGTACTGACCTGACTGATTCAGACTCAGATTCAGATCCTTGATTCATAATGAGTATAGTACTGACCTGAGTGATTCAGACTCATATTCTGATTATTGATTCATAATGAGTATAGTACTGACCTGACTGATTCAGACTCAGATTCTGATTATTGATTCATAATGAGTATAGTACTGACCTGACTGATTCAGACTCAGATTCTGATTCTTGATTCATAATGAGTATAGTACTGACCTGAGTGATTCAGACTCATATTCTGATTATTGATTCATAATGAGTATAGTACTGACCTGACTGATTCAGACTCAGATTCTGATTATTGATTCATAATGAGTATAGTACTGACCTGACTGATTCAGACTCAGATTCTGATTCTTGATTCATAATGAGTATAGTACTGACCTGACTGATTCAGACTCAGATTCAGATCCTTGATTCATAATGAGTATAGTACTGACCTGACTGATTCAGACTCAGATTCTGATTCTTGATTCATAATGAGTATAGTGTTGGATCCTGTGTTTTATATTATAGCCATTACCATATATATGATTGAATATTATCTGCTGTTGGCTTGTGTGGATGTATGTATGTGTTATGCAACATAGCTGACTTGAAACATTGTTAAAAGTATCAGGGCCATGGGCCTTTCTCATGATGGAAAAATACAGAGTAGCATAACTGTCTATCACAGTGTAAAGAATACTGTTTTACATACGTCTTGTCAGTTCTCTGTTCTGCCCTGCGTGGTATTACAGTGAGCCCGCATATACGAAAGTTGCATTTGCCATTTATTACTTAGCTAATAAAAAATACATAGTATAAAATCGGTGACTCATTGTTATATTTATCCTGATACCAGATTTGAATTTACGCAACTCTAACAATAGTACTGACCTGAGTGATTCAGACTCAGATTCAGATCCTTGATTCATAATGAGTATAGTACTGACCTGACTGATTCTGATTCAGATTCAGATTCTTGATTCATAATGAGTATAGTACTGACCTGACTGATTCAGACTCAGATTCAGATCCTTGATTCATAATGAGTATAGTACTGACCTGACTGATTCAGACTCAGATTCAGATTCTTGATTCATAATGAGTATAGTACTGACCTGACTGATTCAGACTCAGATTCTGATTATTGATTCATAATGAGTATAGTACTGACCTGACTGATTCAGACTCAGATTCTGATTATTGATTCATAATGAGTATAGTACTGACCTGACTGATTCAGACTCAGATTCTGATTATTGATTCATAATGAGTATAGTACTGACCTGACTGATTCAGACTCAGATTCTGATTATTGATTCATAATGAGTATAGTACTGACCTGACTGATTCAGACTCAGATTCTGATTATTGATTCATAATGAGTATAGTACTGACCTGACTGATTCAGACTCAGATTCAGATTATTGATTCATAATGAGTATAGTACTGACCTGACTGATTCAGACTCAGATTCTGATTATTGATTCATAATGAGTATAGTACTGACCTGACTGATTCAGACTCAGATTCAGATTATTGATTCATAATGAGTATAGTACTGACCTGACTGTCGAGACCCAGCAGCAGAAGCATGATGAAGAAGAGGATAGCCCAGAAGGTTGGTAGCGGCATCATAGACACAGCTTTAGGATAGGCAATGAAGGCCAAGCCAGGACCTAGAGAGGAACAAGAAGTGAGAGGGGGGGGGGGGGGGGGGGGAAGTGGAGAAAACACAATTAGAAACCAGGGTTCTATCGTTTGATCTGGTCTGATGCCGCCATTGGTGCGTCCAAATATAGCACAGACCAAACTCGAATGTTAAGAATAAAATTTAAAAAATGTCAAGTTGTAAAAATGTGTCTCGTCTCATCTTATCCTTACAATCACAGACTTAAGGCTGTGTAAGTGTAATGCATCGTCAATGGCCTCTTAACTCATGGTTCCTGGTAAGACTAGGTATTCATGTTATGAAGAAGGTCAACGGAGTCTTACAATAGCCGTACGATGTTCATCCAATATCAACAGCTGTAACAGTAACAATTACACTAGTGGGATATATAGGCTAGTATATAACATGACTAGTATAGTATATAGTAGAATATATAGGCTAGTATATAACATGACTAGTATAGTTATAGTAGAATATATAGGCTAGTATATAACATGACTAGTATAGCATATTGTAGAATATATATGCTAGTATATAACATAACTAGTATAGTATATAGTACAATATATAGCCTAGTATATAACATGACTGCTATAGTATATAGCAGAATATATAGGCTAGTACATAACATGACTAGTATAGTATATAGTAGAATATATAGGCTAGTATATAACATGACTAGTATAGTATATAGTAGAATATATAGGCTAGTATATAACATGACTAGTATAGTATATAGTAGAATATATAGGCTAGTATATAACATAACTAGTATAGTATATAGTAGAATATATAGGCTAATATATAACATGACTAGTATAATATATAGTAGAATATATAGGCTAGTATATAACATAACTAGTATAGTATATAGTAGAATGTATAGGCTAGTATATAACATAACTAGTAAAGTATATAGTAGAATATATAGGCTAGTATAACATGACTAGTATAGTATATAGTAGAATATATAGGCTCATATATAACATAACTAGTATAGTATACAGTACAATATATAGCCTAATATATAACATGACTGCTATAGTATATAGCAGAATATATAGGCTAGTATATAACATGACTAGTATAGTATATAGTAGAATATATAGGCTAGTATATAACATGACTAGTATAGCATATTGTAGAATATATATGCTAGTATATAACATAACTAGTATAGTATATAGTACAATATATAGCCTAGTATATAACATGACTGCTATAGTATATAGCAGAATATATAGGCTAGTACATAACATGACTAGTATAGTATATAGTAGAATATATAGGCTAGTATATAACATGACTAGTATAGTATATAGTAGAATATATAGGCTAGTATATAACATGACTAGTATAGTATATAGTAGAATATATAGGCTAGTATATAACATAACTAGTATAGTATATAGTAGAATATATAGGCTAATATATAACATGACTAGTATAATATATAGTAGAATATATAGGCTAGTATATAACATAACTAGTATAGTATATAGTAGAATATATAGGCTAGTATAACATGACTAGTATAGTATATAGTAGAATATATAGGCTCATATATAACATAACTAGTATAGTATACAGTACAATATATAGCCTAATATATAACATGACTGCTATAGTATATAGCAGAATATATAGGCTAGTACATAACATGACTAGTATAGTATATAGTAGAATATATAGGCTAGTACATAACATGACTAGTATAGTATATAGCAGAATATATAGGCTAGTACATAACATGACTAGTATAGTATATAGTAGAATATATAGGCTAGTATATAACATGACTAGTATAGTATATAGTAGAATATATAGGCTAGTATATAACATAACTAGTATAGTATATAGTAGAATATATAGGCTAATATATAACATGACTAGTATAATATATAGTAGAATATATAGGCTAGTATATAACATAACTAGTATAGTATATAGTAGAATATATAGGCTAGTATAACATGACTAGTATAGTATATAGTAGAATATATAGGCTCATATATAACATAACTAGTATAGTATACAGTACAATATATAGCCTAGTATATAACATGACTGCTATAGTATATAGCAGAATATATAGGCTAGTACATAACATGACTAGTATAGTATATAGTAGAATATATAGGCTAGTACATAACATGACTAGTATAGTATATAGTAGAATATATAGGCTAGTACATAACATGACTAGTATAGTATATAGTAGAATATATAGGCTAGTACATAACATGACTAGTATAGTATATAGTAGAATATATAGGCTAGTGTATAACATGACTAGTATAGTATATAGTAGAATATATAGGCTAGTACATAACATGACTAGTATAGTATATAGTAGAATATATAGCCTAGTATATAACATGACTAGTAGAGTATATAGTAGAATATATAGTATATAATAACAACGACAGGATCGGAGGCAACATACGTCGCCTCTTCTCGATTGTAACTATAGCAACGTCTCGATAACGTGGCGTTATAATGTTGGGATAGCCTGTTACAACAGAAGTTAACAAAACTAAACAGGAAAAACAGCAAAACACATAGAATAAAGTTGGTTTAACTGTTAAAATAGGCATCCGACCAAACACGACATGACTAGCTGGCAGACTGCCGAAGCTGGCATTGTTACTTCCCTAATAATAATTACTAAATAAAAGCCTCTCTCGTGTTTGAGGCTGGTCTAGCGGGTAACAGCGTCGCCCCTGCAGAAGTTGGTACCAATCAGCGTTGGTACCAATCTGAATCTACTCTGCATCTCCCTAAAATTAAAACCTCTTCAGGATCAAGTTGCAACAGTTTAAGACAAACTTGCCTCTTCCCCAGTCAGTGGAAAGTCAGCACGAGGTGTAAGCTTCAATATGGTATCACAAACCATCTACAGTACTGTGTACCAAAATTCTGCTGTCGAAACACCTTGGATTACCTCTATTAAACGACTTACAGTAGCATTACTCTCGTACAGTCAACTAATCAACTAGATTAGTTTCATCCATATTTTCCTACATACATTCACTGAATCTTTGTATTCAGACAGGAACTTCCTGTACAGTTTCCTGGACAGAGTGTGTTCAAGGTCAGAGCAGACTGTCCAGGCTGACTAAACACTGTCAGAGGGGGTCAACAATACTGGAAATGCAGTGTATTAAAAACAAAGACCCATATGTCATATTATAATGTATTTCTGCTATACCAGAGGAGAAATGAGGCGTGTTTTTTTCTTAATTACAGAAGAAATCAACTAAAAACATCAACACGGATGCATGTCTCTTAAAAATCCACAGTAGAAGAAGAATGAAGTTTTCAAAGTAATTAGTAAATTGGTACTTAATTATTATTGCCCCAACACAATACTTTTACAATGAGAAAACAGAACGCATAGAATCCACAATGGGCATCAACCACTGAACTGAAAATAACATTGGAAAAAAAATGGATAAGTATGCTAGACCTTAAATACAGAATGAAGTACCCATGAGTCAGACTGCTTTGGTTTTGTTTTGACTTGGCACAAGTCCTTTGATTACTGCCTCTCATACAGTAGATATCTGTTGGAACAGGCTGGAGCAGGACACTTAAATCTACTGGTAATCGTGAGAAGAAAATGTTCTGATGGATCTCTCAAGCATGGCATGACTCTTCGCTCCCTAGCGTTCTGGATAAGATCCAATTTAACAGTAAAACTATTTTGTTTTTCCTCCCACACCAGCATTTCTCTTGATTTGCTTGAAGAATCGAACCAGATCCAACTCTGGTGAAGTCCACGTCATACAGAAGCACTGCACATTTTTATCACAATAAGCTATTTTTTTTTTTATACTGTAACTTGCTATTTTATTTCTGTCAACGAGTGTTCAATTGCCGAAACTTCCATATTTCGATGCCGTCTTTAACAAAAAAAAAAAGAAAAAAATAATCCACTTCTTTCATTACATTTAACTTTATCTAGTGTCTTTTTAAGATGTTGTATTATTTCTGTTGGATAGAACCAGCAACTGTTGTTTGTTTATTTTAAGTAGCAGCGCCCACCATCACTGCCACTTTGACCACCTCGTACCTGACTCTGCCACATCGGCAATGTCCACCCCTTGCTCTTGTGCCATGAAGCCCAGGACGGAAAATATTGCGAAGCCAGACACAAAACTGGTACCGCTGTTCAGGCCTCCCAGCAGCAAACAGTCCCTATATCACACATATGTCATGGAGGTTGTTAATGAACACAAAAGGAACCTAGATCCCCCCACCCCCCCCACCCCCCCCACCCCCCCACCCCACTTTTTGTTGTCTTGTTTCGTTACCCATTTTTCTTTTACCCACTGGATTAGGACCCACAACCAATCACCTCCCTCCCCGCCTCCCCCCCGGCGTGGGCGCTCACCTATAGCAGTTGTATTTGTACTTGTTGTAGCTCCCCAGTGACGTCATAGCTCCCAGACAGATGGCATAGGAGAAGAAGATCTGAGTGCCAGCATCAATCCAAACCTGGAGGTAGAATGAGGGGAGGGGAGGGGAGGGGAGGGGAGGGGAGGGGATGGGATGGGAGGGAGAAGTAAGACACAAAGGCTGAGGTGCTTTGGGATACATTGGGGAGTATTTTGACTATTTGGGCTATTATTATGGGCAGGGAGGGGAGGGCAGGAAGGGAGGGGCGGGGAGGGAGGGCAGGGAAGGGAGGGCAGGAGGGGCAGAGCAGGGCAGGGAGGGGCAGGGCAGGGCAGGGAGGGGCAGGGAGGGAGGGCAGGGAGGGCAGGGAGGGGCAGGGCAGGGAGGGGCAGGGCAGGGCAGGGAGGGGCAGGGCTGGGCAGGGAGGGGCAGGGCAGGGCAGGGAGGGGCAGGGCAGGGCAGGGAGGGGCAGGGCAGGGACAGGGCAGGGAGGGGCAGGGCAGGGCAGGGAGGGGGTAGGGCAGGGCAGGGCAGGGAGGGGTAGGGCAGGGCAGGGCAGGGCAGGGCAGGGCAGGGCAGGGCAGGGCAGGGCAGGGCAGGGAGGGGCAGGGCAGGGCAGGGAGGGGCAGGGCAGGGCAGGGCAGGGCAGGGAGGGGCAGGGCAGGGCAGGGCAGGGAGGGGTAGGGCAGGGCAGGGCAGGGAGGGGTAAGGCAGGGCAGGGCAGGGAGGGGCAGGGCAGGGCAGGGAGGGGTAGGGCAGGGCAGGGCAGAGCAGGGCAGGGAGGGGCAGGGCAGGGCAGGGCAGGGCAGAGCAGGGCGGGGCAGGTCAGGGCAGGGCAGGTCAGGGCAGGTCAGGGCGGGGCAGGTCAGGGCAGGGCAGGGCGGGGCAGGTCAGGGCGGGGCAGGGCAGGGCAGGTCAGGGCAGGTCAGGGCGGGGCAGGTCAGGTCAGGGCAGGGCAGGTCAGGGCAGGTCAGGGCAGGTCAGGGCGGGGCAGGTCAGGTCAGGGCGGGGCAGGTCAGGGCAGGGCAGGTCAGGGCGGGGCAGGCCAGGGCAGGTCAGGGCGGGGCAGGTCAGGGCGGGGCAGGTCAGGGCAGGTCAGGGCGGGGCAGGTCAGGGCGGGGCAGGTCAGGGCAGGGCAGAGCAGGGCAGGTCAGGGCAGGTCAGGGCAGGGCAGGGCAGGTCAGGGCGGGGCAGGTCAGGGCAGGGCAGAGCAGGGCAGGTCAGGGCAGGTCAGGGCAGGTCAGGTCAGGGCAGGTCAGGGCAGGTCAGGGCAGGTCAGGTCAGGGCGGGGCAGAGCAGAGCAGAGCAGGGCAAGGCTAGGTGGTTCTACCTCGGGGTCTTTGAGACGTTGCAGGTCTGGGTACAGGTAGAACTTGATTCCTTCAGATGCTCCTGGCAGAGTGACGCCGCGGATCAACAGAATGATCAGCATGACGAAGGGGAAGGTAGCGGTGACGTAAACAACCTGCAGGAAAACAAGAGGACAAAACACGAGACGATGGGGCAGTAGATTTACACATCGATAGTGTAGATCTCACAAACAACGTCATTATTTAGTTAAAAACACTTCAAATCGTGTATGTTATGACATTGAGACAGTCTAAGTTGACTGTCAAAATCAGGCTGTCAGAAGCCCATCTTCTATCACGATCCAATCCTTTCTGTTATACTCTCGCCTCTTGTTTTGTGAAGGCTGACTACGCTTCCCTTTTCAGGAACCAAAGACCGCAGATACCGGATAACTTACAGCTTAGAGGGACAATGAAACATAAATCAGCCTAAACCAATGAATAAATGAGAGTGGGGCAATAAGACAAGGTGTCTGGGATCGATCCAGCTTCCTAGAAGTCCCACCGGTGTGTTGCTGTGACTGGTCTGGCTCTTGTCTACACTCATTATACTGAGATGTAAATGCACTGTGGGAAACTGCTCTTGGTTTATAGTGACAGCCTGTATTATAGTAGTAGACTGTATGATTTGATGTGTGTCCTTAAGATGTATGATAAACCAGGAAGCGTCAGAGCCCAGAGATAGAGAGACAAACAAGAGGAATAACAGAGTAACTATCACCACCAAACCCTGACGCTTAAACTTAGCCTCATCCTAAACTTAACCCAAGAAAGTTGTTGCATATCATCCAAATTGATAGTTTGAGCATCTGTAGACCCTATATAGAGGAGTAAAGATGGCCTAAAGATGGCCTCTGTGCTATCACTTCTGCTTTATTTGCTCATTGTGGTCTATGCCGGGTATCTGTAAAGCACTTTAGTGACAACTGCTGACGTGTAAAGAGCTTTATAAAACCGGAAACGGCATCCCAGCTCACCTTTCCGGTAGATTTGACTCCCTTCCAGATGCAGAAGAAGCAGATAACCCAGACCCCCAACAGACAGAGGGCCAGGTCCCACTTGACCTCCCCGATCTCATCAATGCCACTGGAGATGCTGAGGACATTACGTCTATGGAGAGATGAGAGGACACACGCAGTCAGACTTGTTCGATGTTAGATTAGTAGGACACCCAGATCTATAACTACGTATCATTGATTTTCGTGGCCCAGAATTTACCAAACCAGTTATAACACAAGGCCCAGAATTTTACCAAGTCAGCTATAACAAGGGCCCAGAATTTTACCAAGTCAGCTATGACAAGGGCCCAGAATTTTACCAAGTCAGCTATGACAAGGGCCCAGAATTTTACCAAGTCAGCTATAACAAGGGCCCAGAATTTTACCAAGTCAGCAAAAACAAGGGCCCAGAATTTTACCAAGTCAGCTATAACAAGGGCCCAGAATTTTACCAAGTCAGCTATAACAAGGGCCCAGAATTTTACCAAGCCAGCTATAACAAGGGCCCAGAATTTTAACAAGTCAGCTATAACAAGGGCACAGAATTTTACCAAGTCAGCTATGAGAAGAACCTGCTTTTTATAAAGCCTGTACTACACAGCAGTCCTCAGATAAAGGTCACTTCCCTAGAATCCTTCACAAAAGGTACAACGTGTGTGGATGTTTCAGAGAAGCCGAATGAAAACACCACAGAGACATGACGGAGTAGACGGCTGGCTGGCGTCTATCTAAATATCAGTTTACAGCTTGTCCTTCAGCTCCAGCCAGCCAGTCTCATCTCTACTCTTCTCAGTTAAGAGTGGTTTACCTGTTCCTGGCCCTGTGTTTGTGTTTGTCTAGGCGCTACCAGATAAACATGACTGTTGGGAAAGGAAGGGAGAAGCAGGGGAGAGGAAAGGAGAAACAGTGGAAAGGTGGGGAAGTAGAGGAGAGGTGGGGAAGTAGAGGAGAGGTGGGGAAGTAGAGGAGAGGTGGGGAAGTAGAGGAGAGGTGGGGAAGTAGAGGAGAGGTGGGGAAGCAGAGGAGAGGTGGGGAAGCAGAGGAGTGGTGGGGAAGTAGAGGAGAGGTGGGGAAGTAGAGGAGAGGTGGGGAAGCAGAGGAGTGGTGGGGAAGTAGAGGAGTGGTGGGGAAGTAGAGGAGAGGTGGGGAAGTAGAGGAGAGGTGGGGAAGGGGGAAGCAGAGGAGAAGTGGGGAAGCAGGTAAGGGGCGGGGAAGCAGGTAAGAGGCGGGGAAGCAGGTAAGAGGCGGGGAAGCAGGTAAGGGGCGGGAAGCAGGTAAGAGGCGGGGAAGCAGGTAAGAGGCGGGGAAGGGGGAAGCAGAGGAGAGGTGGGGAAGCAGGTAAGAGGCAGGGAAGCAGGTAAGAAGCGGGGAAGGGGGAAGCAGAGGAGAGGTGGGGAAGCAGATAAGAGGTGGGGAAGGGGGAATCAGAGGAGAGGTGGGGAAGCAGGTAAGA
>NC_088410.1:96972085-96987085 GCF_034236695.1 Oncorhynchus nerka | reverse complement strand
AGCCAGTAGGTCACATGTCAGTACATACAACCAGTAGGCCACATGTCAGTACATACACACAACCAGTAGGTCACATGTCAGTACACACAACCAGTAGGCCACATGTCAGTACATACAACCAGTAGGTCACATGTCAGTACACACAACCAGTAGGTCACATGTCAGTACACACAACCAGTAGGTCACATGTCAGTACACACAACCAGTAGGGCACATGTAAGTACACACATCCAGTAGGTCACATGTCAGTACACACAACCAGCAGGTCACATGTCAGTACACACAACCAGTAGGTCACATGTCAGTACATACAACCAGTAGGTCACATGTCAGTACACACAACCAGTAGGTCACATGTCTGTACACACATCCAGTAGGTCACATGTCAGTACACACAACCAGTAGGTCACATGTCAGTACACACAACCAGTAGGTCACATGTCAGTACACACAACCAGTAGGTCACATGTCAGTACACACAACCAGTAGGTCACATGTCATTACATACACACAACCAGTAGGTCACATGTCAGTACACACAACCAGTAGGCCACATGTCAGTACATACAACCAGTAGGTCACATGTCAGTACACACAACCAGTAGGTCACATGTCAGTACACACAACCAGTAGGTCACATGTCAGTACATACACACAACCAGTAGGTCACATGTCAGTACATACACACAACCAGTAGGTCACATGTCAGTACATACACACAACCAGTAGGTCACATGTCAGTACACACAACCAGTAGGTCACATGTCAGTACACACAACCAGTAGGTCACATGTCAGTACATACACACAACCAGTAGGTCACATGTCAGTACATACACACAACCAGTAGGTCACATGTCAGTACACACAACCAGTAGGTCACATGTCAGTGCACACAACCAGTAGGTCACACGTCAGTACATACACACAACCAGTAGGTCACATGTCAGTACACACAACCAGTAGGTCACATGTCAGTGCACACAACCAGTAGGTCACACGTCAGTACATACACACAACCAGTAGGTCACATGTCAGTACATACACACAACCAGTAGGTCACACGTCAGTACATACACACACAACCAGTAGGTCACATGTCAGTACACACAACCAGTAGGTCACATGTCAGTACATACACACAACCAGTAGGTCACATGTCAGTACATACACACAACCAGTAGGTCACATGTCAGTACATACACACAACCAGTAGGTCACATGTCAGTACACACAACCAGTAGGTCACATGTCAGTACACACAACCAGTAGGTCACATGTCAGTACAGACACACATCCAGTAGGTCACATGTCAGTACGTACACACAACCAGTAGGTCACATGTCAGTACATACAACCAGTAGGCCACATGTCAGTACATACAACCAGTAGGTCACATGTCAGTACATACACACAACCAGTAGGTCACATGTCAGTACAGACACACAACCAGTAGGTCACATGTCAGTACACACAACCAGTAGGCCACATGTCAGTACATACAACCAGTAGGTCACATGTCAGTACACACAACCAGTAGGTCACATGTCAGTACACACAACCAGTAGGTCACATGTCAGTACACACAACCAGTAGGTCACATGTCAGTACATACACACAACCAGTAGGTCACATGTCAGTACATACACACAACCAGTAGGTCACATGTCAGTACATACACACAACCAGTAGGTCACATGTCAGTACATACACACAACCAGTAGGTCACATGTCAGTACATACACACAACCAGTAGGTCACATGTCAGTACATACAACCAGTAGGTCACATGTCAGTACATACACACAACCAGTAGGTCACATGTCAGTACACATAACCAGTAGGTCACATGTCAGTACACACAACCAGTAGGTCACATGTCAGTACACACAGCCAGTAGGTCACATGTCAGTACATACAACCAGTAGGCCACATGTCAGTACATACACACAACCAGTAGGTCACATGTCAGTACACACAACCAGTAGGCCACATGTCAGTACATACAACCAGTAGGTCACATGTCAGTACACACAACCAGTAGGTCACATGTCAGTACACACAACCAGTAGGTCACATGTCAGTACACACAACCAGTAGGGCACATGTCAGTACACACATCCAGTAGGTCACATGTCAGTACACACAACCAGTAGGTCACATGTCAGTACACACAACCAGTAGGTCACATGTCAGTACACACAACCAGTAGGTCACATGTCAGTACACACAACCAGTAGGTCACATGTCTGTACACACATCCAGTAGGTCACATGTCAGTACACACAACCAGTAGGTCACATGTCAGTACACACAACCAGTAGGTCACATGTCAGTACACACAACCAGTAGGTCACATGTCAGTACACACAACCAGTAGGTCACATGTCATTACATACACACAACCAGTAGGTCACATGTCAGTACACACAACCAGTAGGCCACATGTCAGTACATACAACCAGTAGGTCACATGTCAGTACACACAACCAGTAGGTCACATGTCAGTACACACAACCAGTAGGTCACATGTCAGTACACACAACCAGTAGGTCACATGTCAGTACATACACACAACCAGTAGGTCACATGTCAGTACATACACACAACCAGTAGGTCACATGTCAGTACATACACACAACCAGTAGGTCACATGTCAGTACATACACACAACCAGTAGGTCACATGTCAGTACACACAACCAGTAGGTCACATGTCAGTACACACAACCAGTAGGTCACATGTCAGTACACACAACCAGTAGGTCACATGTCAGTACATACAACCAGTAGGTCACATGTCAGTACACACAACCAGTAGGTCACATGTCAGTACATACACACAACCAGTAGGTCACATGTCAGTACACACAACCAGTAGGTCACATGTCAGTACATACAACCAGTAGGTCACATGTCAGTACACACAACCAGTAGGTCACATGTCAGTACACACAACCAGTAGGTCACATGGGGGAGAAACATTGTGCCGTGAGGTGTTGCTTGATTTGTTTTTTGAATTTGAATTTGTTCTGGGTGTTATGGGACTTGGGACTTGTGATTTGTGAGTATTCAATGTGAATTTGTTCTGGGTGTTATGGGACTTGGGACTTGTGATTTGTGAGTATTGAATGTGAATTTGTTCTGGATGTTATGGGACTTGTGATTTGTGAGTATTGAATGTGGTAAGACATATTACATATGCAGTGTTAAAATAACAAAATATCAGAAACAGACAAAAAACATATATTTTTTCTGAGTGGTATGAGCAGTAGGACAAGAGGGAGTACAGCCAAGAGTACCTTCTATTGACTTTCAGTTTCCCTCAACCCTCAGTACTGAGTGTGTAACACAGTTGAAGTCGGAAGTTTACATACACCTTTAGCCAAATACGTTTAAACTCAGTTTTTCACAATTCCTGACATTTAATC
Organism: Oncorhynchus nerka; assembly: GCF_034236695.1. Lineage (NCBI taxonomy): Eukaryota > Metazoa > Chordata > Actinopteri > Salmoniformes > Salmonidae > Oncorhynchus > Oncorhynchus nerka. Next base: position 96,983,656 of record NC_088410.1, on the reverse strand, counting down.
ATAGTAAAAATTCCCTGTTAAGAAGTGTGTGAAATGTCATAATAATAGTAGAGAGAATGATTTATTTCAGCTTTGATTTATTTCATCACATTCCCAGTGCGTCAGAAGTTTACATACACTCAATTAGTATTTGGTAGCATTGCCTTTAAATGGTTTAACTTGGGTCAAATGTTTCGGGTAGCCTTCCACAAGCTTCCCACAATAAGTTGGGTGCATTTTGGCCCATTCCTCCTGACAGAGCTGGTGTAACTGAGTCAGGTTTGTAGGCCTCCTGACAGAGCTGGTGTAACTGAGTCAGGTTTGTAGGCCTCCTGACAGAGCTGGTGTAACTGAGTCAGGTTTGTAGGCCTCCTGACAGAGCTGGTGTAACTGAGTCAGGTTTGTAGGCCTCCTGACAGAGCTGGTGTAACTGAGTCAGGTTTGTAGGCCTCCTTGCTCGCACACACTTTTTCAGTTCTGCCCACAAACAGGATACAGGATTATAGGCTTGAGGTCAGGGCTTTGTGATGGCCACTCCAATACCTTGACTTTGTTGTCCTTAAGCCATTTTCCCACAACTGTGGATGTATGCTTGGGGTCATTGTCCATTTGGAAGACCCATTTGCAACCAAGCTTTAATTTCCTGACTGATGTCTTGAGATGTTGCTTCAATATATCCACATCACTTTCTTCCTCATGAAGCCATCTATTTTGTGAAGTGCACCGGTTCCTCCTGCAGCAAAGCACCCCCACAACATGATGCTGCCACCCCCGTGCTTCACGGTTGGGAATGTGTTCTTTGGATTGCAAGCTTCCCCCTTTTTCCTCCAAACACAACAATGGTCATTATGGCCAAACAGTTCTATTTTTGTTTCATCAGACCAGAGGACATTTCTCCAAAAAGTACAATCTTTGTCCCCTTGCGCAGTTGCAAACTGTAGTCTGGCAATTTTATGGCGGTTTTGGAGCAGTGGCTTCTTCCTTGCTGAGCGGCCTTTCAAGTTACGTCGATATAGGACTCATTTTACTGTGGGTATAGATACTTTTGTACCTGTTTCCTCCAGCATCTTCACAAGGTAATTTGCTGTTGTTCTGGGATTGATTTGCACATTTCGCACCAAAGTACGTTCATCTCTAGGAGACAGAACGCATCTCCTTCCTGAGCGGTATGACGGCTGCGTGGTCCCATGGAGTTTATACTTGCATATAATAGCAATAGTGCTTGTACAGATGAACGTGTACCTTCAGGCGTTTGGAAATTGCTCCCAAGGATGAACCAGACTTGTGGAGGTCTACATTTTTTTCTGAGGTCTTGGCTGATTTCTTTTCATTTTCCCATGATGTCAAGCAAAGAGGCACTGAGTTTGAAGGTAGGCCTTGAAATACATTCACAGGTACACCTCCAATTGACTCAAATGATGTAAATTAGCCTATCAAAAGCTTCTAAAGCCATGACATAATTTTCTGGAATTTTCCAAGCTGTTTAAAGGCACAGTCAACAAAGTGTATGTAAACTTCTGACCCACTGGAATTGTGATACAGTGAATTATAAGTGAAATAATCTGTCTGTAAACAATTGTTGGAAAAATGACTTGTGTCATGCACAAAGTAGATGTCTAAACCGACTTGCCAAAACTATAGTTTGTTAACAAGAAATTTGTGGTGTGGTTGAAAAACGAGTTTTAATGGCTCCAACCTAAGTGTATGTTAACTTCCAACTTGAACTGTATCTAAAGCAGCCGGGGCATATCAGTTGGCAGTTAGTTGGCAGTTAGGAGAGGAGGAAGTCTACGGGGAACAGGATGCATCTGCAGTACAGGACACCTAGCAACCAGGCAGTATCAAAATAAGGCTAGTTGATTGGACTCCCCTGGAGTCAGTGTGGGCGAGGCAGAGCCAGTGTAATATAATGTGTGGTATCTTTCCTGGCCTGAATATAGTTGCCCTGTCCATCAATTATTTACTATTCCTTAGAAAGCTACGCCATTTGTACATCACAACATTTGATTGCTGCTAAAGGTCATTGACCTGATTTGACCTGAGAATGTTCTGCTCTTCTACAGTAGCTTTGATTGCCAGGTCGTCATTGCAAATAAGATTCTATTTTTTTAATTGACTTACCTGTATGAATAAAAGTTGTATTCATTTTATATGTATTTAACCACGAAATACCCTTGAGTGTAGAAACCTATTTTATGAGGGCAACCTCATTTAAAAATGTACTGACCAGTAAAGATGTACTCACCAGTAAAGATGTACTCACCAGTAAAGATGTACTGACCAGTAAAGATGTACTGACCAGTAAAGATGTACTCACCAGTAAAGATGTACTCACCCGTAAAGATGTACTCACTAGTAAAGATGTACTCACCAGTAAAGATGTACTCACCAGTAAAGATGTACTCACTAGTAAAGATGTACTCACCAGTAAAGATGTACTCACCAGTAAAGATGTACTCACTAGTAAACATGTACTGACCAGTAAAGATGTACTCACCAGTAAAGATGTACTCACTAGTAAAGATGTACTCACTAGATGTACTCACTAGTAAAGATGTACTCACTAGTAAAGATGTACTCACTAGTAAAGATGTACTCACCAGTAAAGATGGGGCAAAGTTTTTCCCAGCAGGTGATTCCACCCTCGGAGGTATATTGTCCCAGGGCCACCTCCAGGAAGAACACAGGGAGACCGCCGCCAAAGAGGAAGATAGTGTACGGGATGAGAAATGCACCTGGAGGAGGAGGAGAAGACGAATAACGATAACCACGGTAACCACAAATGTGTCAGATCCCAAAAGACAAAAAGTGGGACAAAACCAACGGAGAGTATGTGTGAATCGAGGGAGTAATACTCTTTCTCAGAGTATTACGGTAAAGAATTAGACGTCCGTCATGTTAGAAGGGAGTGAGATGGAGGACAGTCGTTAATCGAGTATGTCAACCTTCGAATGGTTGGTCAATTGGAAAGGCTTTGAACTGGCAAAGCCTTCAGGTTCTAGACCTAGACGGCAGCTGTAATGGGAACCATGGTTACATGCAGAGAGACTGCTACCTGATGACCTGTATCAACGCCATCTGCTGACTTTAATCCCCTCGTAGAACGCAACACTCTGCGTCTTCTGCTTGCACGGACATGTCACAGTTAAATAGGGTCATTGACCCCAAACCTCTTAGAATACAGAGTTGGAATTGGAATGGCTTCATTCCATCTCACCGTTCATGACCTAGTCAGTAGCTGTAAAAGAGACAGGAACTCACCTCCGCCATTCTTATAGCAGAGGTATGGGAAACGCCAGACGTTCCCTAAACCCACGAAGCCCCCAGCGACGGACAGGATAAAGTCCAGTTTGGAGTTCCACTTCTCCCTCTGGACGGGCTTCCCCTCTGCCTCGTCCTCGGGCCGGGTGCCAGGGCTCTTCCCCGGGGAAGGCTTCAGCGTGTCCTTATGGAAGTCCTTCAGACACTGGAGCTTCTCTTTCTGTGCCATGCTGCAGGAAGGAGGGAGATGGAGAGGATTAGATAGAGTTCATCTGAGGCCGTTGATATCGTAAAGACCGTAACACAGCTCTATTTAACCTGTCAAACGCCACAGCTATAATTCACATACACATGTCATACAGTCATGTCAATACAAATTCTCAGAGGGGCTTGGATATCCTCTTCTCCTTATCTAACCCTGGTATGGAGTAACTTATCTTACAGTATATGCATCAATCAATCATTCCACATGTCTATAATACTGTAGTAATATTTTAGATTTTAGTCATTCATAACTAGGCGGGAATTGCTTGGTGTAATAATCTTGAAGTATGTGTGATATCATATAGGGCCACCACCCAACGAGGTATAATATACATAGTCATAGAATTCTATATTCAGTTCCTATTCACCTGTGAGCTGCCACTCAAAAATAAAAATACATTTAAAAGGTATGGTATGTGAATACAAAAGCATTGATCATTCTGATGAGTTAACAAATAATACATTTGTTATGTAAAGGAAAACAAACTACAGGAAGTGAGCCTCCACCCCCAACCCCACCCTGGCAACATGTCTCCACCCCCAACCCCACCCTGGCAACATGTCTCCACCCCCAACCTCACCCTGGCAACATGTCTCCACCCCCAACCCCACCCTGGCAACATGTCTCCACCCCCAACCTCACCCTGGCAACATGTCTCCACCCCCAACCTCACCCTGGCAACATGTCTCCACCCCCAACCCCACCCTGGCAACATGTCTCCACCCCCAACCCCACCCTGGCAACATGTCTCCACCCCCAACCCCACCCTGGCAACATGTCTCCACCCCCAACCCCACCCTGGCAACATGTCTCCACCCCCAACCCCACCCTGGCAACATGTCTCCACCCCCAACCCCACCCTGGCAACATGTCTCCACCCCCAACCCCACCCTGGCAACATGTCTCCACCCCCAACCCCACCCTGGCAACATGTCTCCACCCCCAACCCCACCCTGGCAACATGTCTCCACCCCCAACCCCACCCTGGCAACATGTCTCCAACCCCAACCCCACCCTGGCAACATGTCTCCACCCCCAACCCCACCCTGGCAACATGTCTCCACCCCCAACCCCACCCAGCCAACATGTCTCCACCCCCAACCCCACCCTGGCAACATGTCTCCACCCCCAACCCCACCCAGCCAACATGTCTCCACCCCCAACCCCACCCTGGCAACATGTCTCCACCCCCAACCCCACCCTGGCAACATGTCTCCACCCCCAACCCCACCCAGCCAACATGTCTCCACCCCCAACCCCACCCTGGCAACATGTCTCCACCCCCAACCCCACCCTGGCAACATGTCTCCACCCCCAACCCCACCCAGCCAACATGTCTCCACCCCCAACCCCACCCTGGCAACATGTCTCCACCCCCAACCCCACCCTGGCAACATGTCTCCACCCCCAACCCCACCCTGGCAACATGTCTCCACCCCCAACCCCACCCTGGCAACATGTCTCCACCCCCAACCCCACCCTGGCAACATGTCTCCACCCCCAACCCCACCCAGCCAACATGTCTCCACCCCCAACCCCACCCTGGCAACATGTCTCCACCCCCAACCCCACCCAGCCAACATGTCTCCACCCCCAACCCCACCCTGGCAACATGTCTCTACCCCCAACCCCACCCAGCCAACATGTCTCCACCCCCAACCCCACCCTGGCAACATGTCTCCACCCCCAACCCCACCCAGCCAACATGTCTCCACCCCCAACCCCACCCAGTTAACATGTCTCCACCCCCAACCCCACCCAGCCAACATGTCTCCACCCCCAACCCCACCCTGGCAACATGTCTCCACCCCCAACCCCACCCTGGCAACATGTCTCCACCCCCAACCACACCCAGCCAACATGTCTCCACCCCCAACCCCACCCTGGCAACATGTCTCCACCCCCAACCCCACCCAGCCAACATGTCTCCACCCCCAACCCCACCCTGGCAACATGTCTCCACCCCCAACCCCACCCAGCCAACATGTCTCCACCCCCAACCCCACCCAGTTAACATGTCTCCACCCCCAACCCCACCCAGCCAACATGTCTCCACCCCCAACCCCACCCTGGCAACATGTCTCCACCCCCAACCCCACCCTGGCAACATGTCTCCACCCCCAACCCAACCCCACCCAGCCAACATGTCTCCACCCCCAACCCCACCCTGGCAACATGTCTCCACCCCCAACCCCACCCTGGCAACATGTCTCCACCCCCAACCCCACCCTGGCAACATGTCTCCACCCCCAACCCCACCCTGGCAACATGTCTCCACCCCCAACCCCACCCTGGCAACATGTCTCCACCCCCAACCCCACCCAGCCAACATGTCTCCACCCCCAACCCCACCCAGCCAACATGTCTCCACCCCCAACCCCACCCTGGCAACATGTCTCAACCCCAACCCCACCCTGGCAACATGTCTCCACCCCCAACCCCACCCTGGCAACATGTCTCCACCCCCAACCCCACCCAGCCAACATGTCTCAACCCCAACCCCACCCTGGCAACATGTCTCCACCCCCAACCCCACCCTGGCAACATGTCTCCACCCCCAACCCCACCCTGGCAACATGTCTCCACCCCCAACCCCACCCTGGCAACATGTCTCCACCCCCAACCCCACCCTGGCAACATGTCTCAACCCCAACCCCACCCTGGCAACATGTCTCCACCCCCAACCCCACCCAGCCAACATGTCTCCAACCCCAACCCCACCCAGCCAACATGTCTCCACCCCCAACCCCACCTAGCCAACATGTCTCCACCCCCAACCCCACCCTGGCAACATGTCTCCACCCCCAACCCCACCCACCCAACATGTCTCCACCCCCAACCCCACCCTGGCAACATGTCTCCACCCCCAACCCCACCCTGGCAACATGTCTCAACCCCAACCCCACCCTGGCAACATGTCTCCACCCCCAACCCCACCCTGGCAACATGTCTCCACCCCCAACCCCACCCTGGCAACATGTCTCAACCCCAACCCCACCCTGGCAACATGTCTCCACCCCCAACCCCACCCTGGCAACATGTCTCCACCCCCAACCCCACCCAGCCAACATGTCTCCACCCCCAACCCCACCCTGGCAACATGTCTCAACCCCAACCCCACCCTGGCAACATGTCTCCACCCCCAACCCCACCCTGGCAACATGTCTCCACCCCCAACCCCACCCTGGCAACATGTCTCCACCCCCAACCCCACCCTGGCAACATGTCTCCACCCCCAACCCCACCCTGGCAACATGTCTCCACCCCCAACCCCACCCTGGCAACATGTCTCCACCCCCAACCCCACCCTGGCAATATGTCTCCACCCCCCAACCCCACCCAGCCAACATGTCTCCACCCCCACCCCCACCCTGGCAACATGTCTCAACCCCAACCCCACCCTGGCAACATGTCTCCACCCCCAACCCCACCCAGCCAACATGTCTCCAACCCCAACCCCACCCAGCCAACATGTCTCCACCCCCAACCCCACCCAGCCAACATGTCTCCACCCCCAACCCCACCCTGGCAACATGTCTCCACCCCCAACCCCACCCAGCCAACATGTCTCCACCCCCAACCCCACCCTGGCAACTTGTCTCCACCCCCAACCCCACCCTGGCAACATGTCTCCACCCCCAACCCCACCCTGGCAACATGTCTCCACCCCCAACCCCACCCTGGCAACATGTCTCCCCCCAACCCCACCCAGCCAACATGTCTCCACCCCCAACCCCACCCAGCCAACATGTCTCCACCCCCAACCCCACCCTGGCAACATGTCTCAACCCCAACCCCACCCTGGCAACATGTCTCCACCCCCAACCCCACCCTGGCAACATGTCTCCACCCCCAACCCCACCCTGGCAACATGTCTCCACCCCCAACCCCACCCTGGCAACATGTCTCCACCCCCAACCCCACCCTGGCAACATGTCTCCACCCCAACCCCACCCTGGCAACATGTCTCCACCCCCAACCCCACCCAGCCAACATGTCTCCACCCCCAACCCCACCCTGGCAACATGTCTCCACCCCCAACCCCACCCTGGCAACATGTCTCCACCCCCAACCCCACCCAGCCAACATGTCTCCACCCCCAACCCCACCCTGGCAACATGTCTCCACCCCCAACCCCACCCTGGCAACATGTCTCCACCCCCAACCCCACCCAGCCAACATGTCTCCACCCCCAACCCCACCCTGGCAACATGTCTCCACCCCCAACCCCACCCAGCCAACATGTCTCCACCCCCAACCCCACCCTGGCAACATGTCTCTACCCCCAACCCCACCCAGCCAACATGTCTCCACCCCAACCCCACCCTGGCAACATGTCTCCACCCCCAACCCCACCCAGCCAACATGTCTCCACCCCCAACCCCACCCAGTTAACATGTCTCCACCCCCAACCCCACCCAGCCAACATGTCTCCACCCCCAACCCCACCCTGGCAACATGTCTCCACCCCCAACCCCACCCTGGCAACATGTCTCCACCCCCAACCCCACCCAGCCAACATGTCTCCACCCCCAACCCCACCCTGGCAACATGTCTCCACCCCCAACCCCACCCAGCCAACATGTCTCCACCCCCAACCCCACCCTGGCAACATGTCTCCACCCCCAACCCCACCCAGCCAACATGTCTCCACCCCCAACCCCACCCAGTTAACATGTCTCCACCCCCAACCCCACCCAGCCAACATGTCTGCACCCCCAACCCCACCCAGCCAACATGTCTCCACCCCCAACCCCACCCAGCCAACATGTCTCCACCCCCAACCCCACCCAGCCAACATGTCTCCACCCCCAACCCCACCCTGGCAACATGTCTCCACCCCCAACCCCACCCTGGCAACATGTCTCCACCCCCAACCCCACCCTGGCAACATGTCTCAACCCCAACCCCACCCAGCCAACATGTCTCCACCCCCAACCCCACCCAGCCAACATGTCTCCACCCCCAACCCCACCCTGGCAACATGTCTCCACCCCCAACCCCACCCTGGCAACATGTCTCAACCCCAACCCCACCCAGCCAACATGTCTCCACCCCCAACCCCACCCAGCCAACATGTCTCCACCCCCAACCCCACCCAGCCAACATTTCTCCACCCCCAACCCCACCCAGCCAACATGTCTCCACCCCCAACCCCACCCAGCCAACATGTCTCCACCCCCAACCCCACCCAGCCAACATGTCTCTACCCCCAACCCCACCCTGGCAACATGTCTCCACCGCCAACCCCACCCTGGCAACATGTCTCAACCCCAACCCCACCCAGCCAACATGTCTCCACCCCAACCCCACCCTGGCAACATGTCTCCACCCCCAACCCCACCCTGGCAACATGTCTCCACCCCCAACCCCACCCTGGCAACATGTCTCCACCCCCAACCCCACCCTGGCAACATGTCTCCACCCCCAACCCCACCCTGGCAACATGTCTCAACCCCAACCCCACCCAGCCAACATGTCTCCACCCCCAACCCCACCCAGCCAACATGTCTCCACCCCCAACCCCACCCAGCCAACATGTCTCCACCCCAACCCCACCCAGCCAACATGTCTGCACCCCCAACCCCACCCATCCAACATGTCTCCACCCCCAACCCCACCCAGCCAACATGTCTGCACCCCCAACCCCACCCAGCCAACATGTCTCCACCCCCAACCCCACCCAGCCAACTAGTTGATGATCCTTGGCATACATAATCATGATATTTAGTCCGAATTTGACTGGATTGCCATTTTGGCGTCATACTAAATAAGAATTTGTTCTTAATTGACCTGCCTGGTAAAATAAAAGTTAACATACAGTTGAGGTCGGAAGTTTACCTTAGCCAAATACATTTAAACTCCGTTTTTCACAATTCCTGACATTTAATCCTCGTAAAAATTCCTTGTCTTGTGAAATGTCAGAATAATAGCAGAGAGAATGATTTATTTATATTTTTATTTCCTTCATCACATTCACAGTGGGTAAGAAGTCTACATACACTCAAATAGTATTTGGTAGCATTGCCTTTAAATTGTTTAGGTAGCCTTCCACAAGCTTCCTACAATAATTTGGGGGAATTTTGGCCCATTCCTCCTGACAGAGCTGGTGTAACTGAGTCAGGTTTGTAGGCCTCCTTGCTCGTACACGCTTTTTCAGTTCTGCCCCCAAATTATCTATGGGATTGAGGTCAGGGCTTTTGATGGCCAATCCAATACCTTGACTTTGTTGTCGTTAAGGCATTTTGCCACAACTTTGGAAGTATGCTTGGGGTCATTGTCCATTTGGAAGACCCATTTGTGAAAAAGCTTTAACTTCCTGACTGATATCTTGAGATGTTGCTTCAATATATCCACATAATTTTCCGTCCTCATGATGCCATCTATTTTGTGAAGTGCACCAGTCCCTCCTGCAGCAAAGATCACCCACAACATGATGCTGCCACCCCCGTGCTTCGTGGTTGGGATGGTGTTCTTCGGTGTGCAAGCCTCCCTCTTTTCCTCCAAACATAACAATGGTCATTATGGCCAAACAGTTCTATTTTTGTTTCATCAGACCAGAGGACATTTCTCCAAAAAGTACAATCTTTGTCCCCATGTCTAGTTGCAAACCGTAGTCTGGCATTTTTATGGCAGTTTTGGAGCAGTGGCTTCTTCCTTGCTGAGCGGCCTTTCAGGTTTGGTCGATAAAGGACTCATGTTACTGTGGATATAGATACTTTTGTACCTGTTTCCTCCAGCATCTTCACACCTTTGCTGTTGTTCTGGGATTGATTTGCACTTTTCGCACCAAAGTACGTTCATCTCTAGGAGACAGAACGCGTCTCCTTCCTGGGCGGTATGGCGGCTGCGTGGTCCCATGGTGTTTATACTTGCGTACTATTGTTTGTACAGCTGAACGTGGTACCTTCAGGCGTTTGGAAATTGCTTCCAAGGATGAACCAGACTTGTGGAGGTCTACAATATTTATTCTGAGGTCTTGACTGATTTCTTTTGATTTTCCCATGATGTCAAGCAAAGAGGCACGGAGTTTGAAGGTAGGCCTTGAAATACATCCACAAGTACACATCCAATTGACACAAATGATGTCAATTAGCCAATCAGAAGCTTCTAAAGCCATGACATAATTTTCTGGAATTTTCCAAACTGGAATTTTCCAAGCTGTTTAAAGGCACAGTCAACTTAGTGTATGTAAACCTCTGACCCACTGGAATTGTGATACAGTGAATTATAAGTGAAATAATCTGTCTATAAACAATTGTTGGAAAAATGACTTGTGTCATGCACAAAGTAGATGTCTTAACCAACTTGCCAAAACTATAGTTTGTTAACAAGAAATTTGTGGAGTGATTGAAAAACAAGTTTTAATGAATCCAACCTAAGTCCATGTAAACTTCCGACTTCAACTGTAGATATAAATTGTTCTGTCACTCTACCTACAACAGACCAAGTCAAAAGCAAACTTTACACACATCACACATACTACTGTGGACATTTAGGAGACGAAAGTTACGGTTGGCTGGCGAATGACAGAGGTGAGAAGCCAAGATCTAGAACTTGCCCTCAGCCACGGTCTCTAAAACAGTTTCCATTTGTTAATGTCTTTACTCTCCATGTTCCACCCGTCTCCATGTAGTCAAAGAGAACTACCGTATGTTGAAATGTAAAGTGACTAAGAATATTTCAAAGACAGACCAAAGCAAATGTACAAATACTGATTCTGAAAGTTGATGTTTGTACTGTTGCACTGACTGCCATGCATTTGATGTTATCCTTTTGTACTTGTCACAGGTAAGCATGCCCATGATGCCTGACAGTACAGTAGGTTCAAGACCTCTATACCGTACTCAATCACATTACATACTCACTTCCTCCGTCAGTCACTTTCTTTACACCCTGAGGACACTTTCTCTCTCTCCCTTTCAGTCTCACACTGTCTTACTCTCTCTATCACTTTCTCTCTCTCAGTCTCTCTCCCGTCTCAATTCAATTAAATATAAATTTAAGGGATTTATTGGCATGGGAAACATATGTTAACATCACTAAAGCAAGTGAAGTAGATAATG